>NC_092768.1:10640903-10820786 GCF_047496795.1 Chiloscyllium punctatum | reverse complement strand
CTGTTCCTCCCCACCCTTCCTTTCCCAAAGTTGTCTTTCAGGATCTCAGCAGAAACACTATCATACAGTCATACCACACGGAAAGTCTATGCTGACCAGGCACCCTAGGGGGTGGCACGGTGGCTCACTGGTCAGCACTGCTGTCTCATGGTGCCAGGGGACCCGGGTTTGATCCCACCCTCGGGTGACTGTCTGTGTGGAGTTTGCATCTTCTCCCCGTGTTTGTGTGGGTTTTCTCTCACAGTCCAAAGATGTGCAGGTTAGGGTGGGGTTGGCCATGGGAAATTGTCCCATAGTGTTAGGTGCATTTGTCCGAGGGAAAGGGGTCTGGGTGGGTTACTCTGCGGCCGGTCGGTGTGGACTTGTTGGGTCGAAGGGCCTGTTTCCACACTGTAGGGAATCTAATCTAACTGAAATGAATCTAGTCCCATTTGCCAGCATTCTGCCCATATTCCCCTCAGCCCTTCCTAGGGCAATGCTGAGCAATTCCAGATCAAGGTGGATACAGCCATGGGCACTGCCCAGTTTCTCCCCACCCAGGGGAGCAGGCACAGAGATTGCCCTGACCGTGAGCTGCATTAGTTTGAACCAGCCAGAAGCAAACCAAGTGGTTTCACCCAGTTGTACAGAGAGTAGCTCCCATATTGAAACCTGGCTGGGGAAATGGGATCAAACTGAGTGTGACTGTTCCCTGGGATGTGATTTCCCATCATTCAGCGGTGTGTTCTTCAACCCCCTTAACTCCTTTGCTGCTGCTGCTGCTCAAAGACCTGAGTGTTTATCATCATTTTAGGTGTTCTCACTTCCTGCTTCAGCTAACAGGCTGTAAATCAGACAGGAGAGGGGTTTGTGGATGTGGGCATCTCTGTCTGGGCCAAGCATTTACTCCCCTGCCCCTAGTTACCCCCCCCCCCCCCCAAAAAAAAAGGAGTGAGCTGCATTTCCTGCCCCTGTCCCTAGTTGCCCCCCCTTGAGGTGGGGGTGAGCTGCATTTCCTGCCCCTGTCCCTAGTTGCCCCCCTTGAGAAGGTGGGGGTGAGCTGCCTTCTTGAACCGCTGCAGTCCATGTGCTGTGGGTAGACCCACAATGTCCCTTAGGGAGGGAATTCCAGGATTGGGACCCAGCCCCACTGAAGGAACGGCCGATATATTTCCAAGTTGGGATGGGGAGGGGCTCGGAGGGGAACTTGCAGGGGGTGGTATCCTTCTAGATGGTAGATGGTAGAGGGGAGGGGAATGCCTGCAATGTATACAGAACTCCTTTCCTGATCCCCTGGTGAAGTGCTTTTGCCCGAAACATCGATTGTCCCGCTCCTCGGATGCTGCCTGACCTGTTGTGCTTTTCCAGCAACATTGTTGACTAGAACCATTTTCCAGCCAAATAGGAATGAAGTCCAACAAGGGGAGGGTAACTTTTGGATCTGGTCATTGGAAATGAGCCAGAAAAGATAGGATTAAGGTAAGTGAGTGGCAACAGTTAAGACTAAATTTACAAGTAATCAGAGAAAAATCTAATCTTTCAGCAACAGGGTAATAAAAATGTGCAAGGCTGTTGACAAAAGGCCAGAGCACGAGACAGCCCAGTGGAAGGACTGGGCAAGTCGCTGCTGGAGCTTGGGTGGATAAATCTAGGAGGGAGGAGCTGGGAGGCCAACCTGAAGGGTCTGAGGTGGAAGAGTGGGGCGCAAAGTCAGAATAATTCAGAAGGCTGAGATGTTTGTTTCTGAGTGCATAAAACTGTTCAAATATTTTATAGATACCTCAAGTTAACAACAAAAAGCTGAGTTTTTGAATCTTATCATTGAGGCATGGGCAGGATAATGTTACTGGTAGTGACAGATGGTGGAGTATGAAATTGTTTCACTTTGCTATTTCACCGAATGTCGAAGAGATGATGGGTGCACTCAATCTATTTTGAGAGTTCTTTCAGGGACAGGGACAGACTTGGTCGCAGATCTTTGTCAGATGAGAGGGGAAATATTGAAAAGGGACTTGGCAAGCAACTTTTTCACAGAGGATGGTGCATGTGCAGAATGAGCTGCCAGAGGAAGTGGAGGGTGGGGTTGGATACCGGTACACTTAGCACTCTCTTAAAAGGCATCTGGATGGGGATATGAACAGGAAAGGTTTACAGGGATACGGGACTAGTTCAGCTTGGGAAACTTGGCTGCGCTGGACGAGTTGGGCTGAAGGGTCTGTTTCTGTGCTGTATGACACAGTCAGGGCAAGTTTAATAAACAATCAGGGCGGTTATTCTGGAAGCAGATTTACAAACATCTGGGCTCTTGTGTTACCGAGCTAATGTCCCTATATCTAGGCTAGGAAGCCTGAGTTTAGATTGCACCTGCTCCACATGTAATCAGCAAGGACCCTGGCATATGAAGGGTGGGGGAAAGGGGGGAGCAGAGGCGCAGTTGGCTGTAACGGGGAGCAGCCTTCATCCATGTTAGTAACAGTGAGGTTGAGGGGTCAAGAAAGCAGATTTCCTGAACGATATTGGACAGACAATACTCCCTCAGGTGCAACCCTTCGGAGTGTTGATATGCAGAGGGATCTGGGTGTGCAGGTCTGCAGATCACTGAAGCAGGTAGTGCAGGTAGATCAGGTAGTGTAAAAAGGCCTATGGCATACTCTCCTTCATCAGAAGGGGCATTGAGTATTAGACAAGTGATGCTGCAGTTTTAGTTCGGCCACATTTGGAATATTGCGTACAATTCTGGTTCACTGTACAACCAGAGGCATGTGAATGTTTTGGAGAGGGGATGGAAAAGGTTTAACCAGGATGTTGCCTGGTATGGGGGAGTTTAGCGATGAAGAGAGGTTGGATCGACTGGGTTTGGTTCCTGGAACACAGGAGGCTGAGGGGCAACCTGATAGAAGTTTATCAGATTGTGAATGGTTTTGGGTAGTCTCTTACTTCCCACTCTCTTTCCCAGGATGGAGGGGTCAGTTACTATGGGCCACAGGTTCAAGGTATGAGGGGGAGGGATGTTTTTCACACAAAGGGTGGTGCGTGTGTGGAACGTGCTGCCAGAGGAGGTGGTGAAAACAGACACGATAATAGCATTCGAGAAACACCTGGAGGGATACAGATCCTGTAAGTGAAGGCAGTTTTCGCATAGAAGGGAAAATTGTGTCATTGCAAACTTAGAAGGGCCTATTCCTGTGCTGGATTGTTCCTTATCGCAAGATTTTCCAAAAACTATTCAAGGCATGAGGCAGACTGCAGCTGGGATACCTTACTCAAACACACCAAATTCCTATAGTGGGGAGATATGGGGAGAGGATGTTTCTCCTTGGGTGAGAAACTGTAGGACCCACAGGGGCATCATCTCAGACTGAGGGCTAACCCATTGAAGACAGAATTGGGAAGGAATTTCTTCACTCTGAGGGATTCCCTACAGCAGAGGGCTGTCGAGGCTGGGTCATTCAGTATATTCAAGGCTGAGAGGGAGGGAGAGGTTTAATCAGGAAGGGAATCGAGGGTTAGGCGGGGGAAAGGGAAGGGAAGTGGACTTGAGGATGGTCAGGATCAGGTGTGATCACACTGAAAGGTGCCACAGACTCAATGGGCTGAGTGGTCTCCATGCTGCTCAGCGTGTAATAGAAACAGTCAATGGCTCCATCCAATTCCAGTGTCAGTGAGATTCCCAGCTCAAGTGTGTCTCTCCTGCCCTGACACTTCACAAATATTCCTGTCTGTATCCAGCCACACTCCCGTGCCCCAGAAATTCTCTCTGGTCTACAGAGCATCAATCCATTGTCCCTGACATTAACTGGGCAAACAAAGTGCAGTTGGAGCTGGGTGAAGATCTCCAGGTGTCAATAAGATCCACCAGTCATTCCTCGAAACTCCAGCCAACATGGATGGAATGTGGTCAGTCGCTGCTAAAACACCACCCTTTGAGACAGTATATTCCTGTTAGGGTGAAAGGCTGGATGACTACAGAAATCAAGAGTTTGGTTCAGAAAAAGAAGGAAGCATATCTCAGGTACAGACAGGAGAGATTGAGTGAATCCTTAGAAGAGTAGAATCCTTAGAAGGAAGTAGGAGTATAGTTAAGAGGGAAATGAGGAGGGCAAAAAGGGGACATGAGATAGCTTTGGGAATTAGGATTAAGGAGAATCCAAAAGGTTTTTACAAATATATTAAGGACAAAAGGGTAACTAGGGAGAGAATAGGGCCCCTCAAAGATCAGCAAGGCGGCCTTTGTGTGGAGGCGCAGGAGATGGGGAGATACTAAACAAGTATTTTGCATCAGTATTTACTGTGGAAAAGGTCATGGAAGGTATAGACTGTAGGGAAATAGATGGTGACATCTTGAAAAATGTCCAGATTACAGAGGAGGAATTGCTGGATGTCTTGAAACGGGTAAAGGTGGATAAATCCCCAGGACCTGATCAGGTGTACATGAGAACTCTGTGGGAAGCTAGAGAAGTGATTGCTGGGCCTCTTGCTGAGATATTTGTATCATCGATAGTGACAGGTGAGGTGCCGGAAGACTGGAGGTTGGCTAATGTGGTGCCACTGTTTAAGAAGGGTGGGAAGGACAAGCCAGGAAACTATAGACCAGTGAGCCTGACCTCGGTGGTGGGCAAGTTGTTGGAGGGAATCCTGAGGGACAGGATGTACATGTATTTGGAAAGGCAAGGACTGATTAGGGATAGTCAACATGGCTTTGTGCGTGGGAAATCATGTCTCACAAACTTGATTGAGTTTGTTAAAGAAGTAACAAAGAGGATGAGGGTAGAGTAGTAGATGTGATCTATATGGACTTCAGTAAGGCGTTCGACAAGGTTCCCCATGGGAGACTGATTAGTAAGGTTAGATCTCATGGAATACAGGGAGAACTAGCCATTTGGATACAGAACTGGCTCAAAGGTAGAAGACAGAGAGTGACGGTGGAGGGTTATTTTTCAGACTGGAGGCCTGTGACCAGTGGAGTACCACAAGGATCAGTGCTGGGTCCTCTACTTTTTGTCATTTACATAAACGATTTGGATGCGAGCATAAGAGGTACAGTTAGTAAGTTTGCAGATGACACCAAAAGCAAAGAGGGTTACCTCAGATTACCACATGACCTTGACCAGATGGGCCAATGGGCTGAGAAGTTGCAGATGGAGTTTAATTCAGATAAATGCGAGCTGCTGCATTTTGGGAAAGTAAACCTTAGCAGGACTTATACACTTAATGGTAAGGTCCTAGGGAGTGTTGCTGAACAAAGAGACCTTGGAGTGCAGGTTCATAGCTCCTTGAAGGTGGAGTTGCAGGTAGATAGGATAGTGAAGAAGGCGTTTGGTATGCTTTCCTTTATTGGTCAGAGCATTGAGTGTAAGAGTTGAGAGTTCACGTTGCAGCTGTACAGGACATTGGTTAGGCCACTGTTGGAATATTGTGTGCGATTCTGGTCTCCTTCCAATTAGAAGGATGTTGTGAAACTTGAGAGGGTTCAGAAATGATTTACAAGGATGTTTCCAGGGATGGAGGATTTGAGCTACAGGGAGAGGCTGAACAGGCTGGGGCTGTTCTCCCTGAAGAGTCAGAGGCTGAGGGGTGACCTTATAGAGGTTTACAAAATTATGAGGGGCATGGATAGGGGGAATAGACAAAGTCTTCTCTGGGGTGTGGGAGTCCATAACTAGACGGCATAAGTTTAGGGTGAGAGGGGAAAGATATAAAAGAGACCTAAGGGGCAACTTTTTCACGGAGAAGGTAGTCTGCCAGAGGATGTGGTGGAGGCTGGTACAATTACAACATTTAAAAGGCATTTGGATGGGGATATGAATAGGAAGGGTTTGGAGGGATATGGGCTAGGTACTGGCAGGTGGGACTAGATTTGGTTGGGATATCGGGTTGGATGGAAGGGTCTGTTTCTGTGCTGGACATCTCTATGAGTCAATGACAGGAAATTGACTGGGGTAGCGTCCTCTCGCACAGTTTCCAAAGGGAGTAAATCCTTCCTTAACAGGGACACCAGAGCAATGTGCTGCACTCTGGGTGTGGTCTCAGCATCCACTCTCTTTATTGTTTTGTTGAATAACTGGTTTTACTGCTCCAACCCTGTTCAAAAAGTCAGCATTCTTGCAAATTACCAGCTTGACCTTTTCTCAAATTCTTTCAGGGCATCTGAACGTTGCTGGACTATTCCAGTGGATTTTTCCACACGCACTGCAATCCCTTTATTTTTAAACTCTTCTCTGACCGGAGAGCTTCTGCGACCCATGTGCTGACAGGGAGACTACACCCCCCCCCCCCCCCCCCCCCCCCCAAAACAACCTCCTGATCTCTCATCCCTATCCTCGCTGAACCCCCTGCCCCCCCGCCACCCCACAGGCTCCCCAGTTTAGCAGTGCCTCAGTTTTTAAGATGCTCAGATGCCCCGTCTCTCTCAGGTGGCCACACGGCCCACAGCAGAAATGGCTACGCGAATGGTTAGGAGCTATAATGAAGCATGCTGGGAATTCTGGCCAAGTGGAACTCTGACTAACTCCAGTTAAAACTGCAGCCAGGGTATTGTAAACTGTAACCCGTGTTAACCCAGTAAGGACTGTCTTACAGTGGTCTCCCAGACTTGGTGTCTCTCGGTGTCAACTTATTAGCAGTTAACCCGTTCAGCAGTTGGTTACCGGTAAACGCCACAGGGCTGGCTTCCAGCGGTATGTTTGGGGTCTGGCCGATTCATTGGCTAAGACCCAGAGACGTTGCTAGGAGGATGAGCACAGTTTGGCATAAACGTTTAGCAGAACAAAGGCTAACCTTTGACCATCGAGACCAACATGGCCTTGAGTCCATCTTCAGAGAAGGAACAGGATGAGGCAAAACCCACATCTTGGCCCAAATGAGCATGGTGTTTGGTTCAAACAAAACTTGGAGTTGAATGTGAATGAAAGGCGGCTGAAGTGAAGTTAGTTAAAGCTGCAGTTGTCAGATGTAGTAAGAATGAAATATTGCAGCACCTGTGTGATTCATGTTGAGTACTGGGACTTCAGGAGTTAAATAAAGAAGGACTTAGCTTAATTAAAGACTGTCTCAACTCCCTGTCACACAACAGGAGAGCACCTGAGGTCTCAGCACTGGCCTCTCAACCTCTCCTGGAGATGTGCTGCTTCGACCTTTCACCCTTCACTCGGAGATAGCCAGCCGAAACCTCTGGCCTCGCTCACTTGTTTTTAAAGCATTTTTAGGCACTCCTCCTGAAGCCTGCCTGTTCAATTCCCAGTCACCAGGTGTGGGTGTGAACCAAGTGTTTGACAAAGTCATGTTGCATGTCTTGTTACTCTTTCTGAAAGACACATGGTGCACCTCCCATTTTGGGCAACACCCAGGCTTCAGTGAATCCTCTTGTCAGTCCCTGGTACATCAAAAACACAACACTAATCCAACACACAGGACCAGACGTTGGCCATTCAATGTAGAGAAGGTTAGGAGGCACTGATGGGCAATGTGGGCTTGTTCTGTCCCTGAATATGTACGTACCTATACACCCAGAGTCAGACAGAATGGAAACAGACCCTTCGGCCCAACCAGTCCATGCTGACCATAATCTCAAACTCAACTAGTCCCACCTGCCTGCTCCTGGCCAATGTCCCTCTGAACCTTTCCCATCCATCTCCTTATCACATTGGACACATTGTAACTGTTCCCATATCCACCACTTCCTCAGCACGTTCATTCCACACACAAACCACCCTCTGGCTACAACATTTGCATCTCATGTCCTTTTTAAATCTCTCTCCTGTCTCCTTAAAGATATGCCCAGAAGTCTTGAAATCCCCTATCCGAGGGATCAGGCACCCACCACTCACTCTCTCTGGATACCCCTTCCTGATTTTATAAACCTCGAGCAGGTTGTGTCTCAACCTCCTGCGCTCAAGTGAGAATGGTCCTGATCCATCCAACCTTAGACTGATCTCTGCTCACTGGCCTTCTCCAGGATGGAGTGCAATCTGGAGTGTTGCTGGAGAACAGATAGTTTCAGCCATTGCTTTCCATCCTACACTCGTCAGGGTGCTGTGCGGGAAGGGCAGAAAGGGGACCACTGCTGACGCTGGAGAGTCAGAATCCAAACAGATGGTGCTGGAAAAGCACAGCAGGTCAGGCAGCATCCGAGGAGCAGGAGAGGTGATGTTTCGGTGATGTTTCGGCCAAAAGCCCATCATCAGGAATTACTTTGCAAGAACACTAAGGGAAAATAATAGCAGGAGGAAGGCATTGACGCCTTCGGTCCCACCCTGCCTTTCAATATCACCGTGGTTGATCGTCCAACAACACTCGAGAATCCAGGGACAAAGCAGCACCCACTTGATTGGCACCACATCCACAAACATCCCCTCCCTCCACCCCCCGATGCTCAGTAACAGCAGTGTGTACCATCTACAAGATACCCTGCAGAAACTCCCCAAACATCCCCTCCCTCCACCCCCCGACACTCAGTAACAGCAGTGTGTACCATCTACAAGATACCCTGCAGAAACTCCCCAAACATCCCCTCCCTCCACCCCCCCGACACTCAGTAACAGCAGTGTGTACCATCTACAAGGTACCCAGCAGAAACTCCCCAAACATCCCCTCCCTCCACCCCCCGACACTCAGTAACAGCAGTGTGTACCATCGACACGATACCCTGCAGAAACTCCCCAAACATCCCCTCCCTCCACCCCCCCGATGCTCAGTAACAGCAGTGTGTACCATCCACAAGATACCCTGCAGAAACTCCCCAAACATCCCCTCCCTCCACCCCCCGATGCTCAGTAACAGCAGTGTGTACCATCTACAAGATACCCTGCAGAAACTCCCCAAACATCCCCTCCCTCCACCCCCCCCGATGCTCAGTAACAGCAGTGTGTACCATCTACAAGATACCCTGCAGAAACTCCCCAACCATCCCCTCCCTCCACCCCCCAACACTCAGTAACAGCAGTGTGTACCATCTACAAGATACCCTGCAGAAACTCCCCAAACATCCCCTCCCTCCACCCCCCGACGCTCAGTAACAGCAGTGTGTACCATCTACAAGATACCCTGCAGAAACTCCCCAAACATCCCCTCCCTCCACCCCCCGACGCTCAGTAACAGCAGTGTGTACCATCTACAAGATACCCTGCAGAAACTCCCCAAACATCCCCACCCCCCGACGCTCAGTAACAGCAGTGTGTACCATCTACAAGATACCCTGCAGAAACTCCCCAAACATCCCCACCCCCCGACGCTCAGTAACAGCAGTGTGTACCATCTACAAGATACCCTGCAGAAACTCCCCAAACATCCCCTCCCTCCACCCCCCGACGCTCAGTAACAGCAGTGTGTACCATCTACAAGATACCCTGCAGAAACTCCCCAAACATCCCCTCCCTCCACCCCCCGACGCTCAGTAACAGCAGTGTGTACCATCTACAAGGTACCCTGCAGAAACACCCCAAACATCCCCTCCCTCCACCCCCTGACACTCAGTAACAGCAGTGTGTACCATCTACAAGGTACCCTGCAGAAACTCCCCAAACATCCCCTCCATCCACCCCCCGATGCTCAGTAACAGCAGTGTGTACCATCTACAAGATACCCTGCAGAGACTCCCCAAACATCCCCTCCCTCCACCCCCCCCCCCCACTCACCCGATGCTCAGTAGCAGCAGTGTGTACAAGATTCCCTGCAGAAACTCACAAAAGATTCTCAGACAGTACCTTCCAAACCCATAGCCACTTCTGACTAGAAGGACAGGGGGCAGCAGGCACGTGGGAATAGCACCCCCTGCAAGCTCCCCTCCGAGCCCCTCACCAGGGAGTTGAGATACAGGGGGGAGGGCGATGTGGTCAACCTGAAACAGGTGTCGTGTCACAGGGATCGGTGTTCGGACCACAGTTAGTTACAACAATGTATTCATGACTTGGATGAGGGAACTGAACAGATTATCACCAAGTTTGTGAGTGCCACTTGAATGCTGGGATGGGATGTCTCAGAGTCTGCAATGGGACCTGGACACAAGTGGAGTTGAGAAGATTGAGAGGTGAAACAGACAACATTCACAGGGGGAGAGATGGGGAGAGGGTGTTCCCCCCTTGGGTGGGAGACTCTCAGACCCACAGGGGCACCATCTCAGAGTGAGGGCCTTCTCATTGAAGGTGGGGATGGGGAGGAATTTCTTCACTCTCCGATGGGAGTGAATCTGTGGGATTCCCTATCGCAGAGGGCTGTCGAGGCTGGGGCATTCAGTATATTCAAAGCTGAGAGGGAGGGAGAGCTTTAATCAGGAAGAGGAATCGAGGGTGAGGGGGAAAAGGCAGAGATGTGAAATTGAGGATGGTCTGGATCAACCAGGATCTCACTGAATGGTAGAAGAGACTCGATGGGCCAAATGGCCTACTCCTTATGGCCTCCTGGTATCTTGTGTGTGCTAGAGCCAGGTAAGATTGCAGGGTCACGGGGAGTGGGACAGGGGCAGGGTCACAGGGAGAGGGACAGGGGCAGGGTCACGGGGAGTGGGACAGGGGCAGGGTCACAGGGAGAGGGACCGGGGCAGTGTCACGGGGAGTGGGACAGGGGCAGGGTCACAGGGAGAGGGACAGGGGCAGGGTCACAGGGAGTGGGACAGGGGCAGGGTCACGGGGAGAGGGACAGGGGGCAGGGTCACGGGAAGAGGGACAGGGGCAGGGTCACAGGGAGAGGGACCGGGGCAGGGTCACGGGGAGAGGGACCGGGGCAGTGTCACGGGGAGTGGGACCGCAGCTGGGTCACAGGGAGAGGGACCGGGGCAGGGTCACGGGGAGTGGGACAGGGGCAGTGTCACAGGGAGAGGGACAGGGGCAGGGTCACGGGGAGAGGGACAGGGGCAGGGTCACGGGGAGTGGGACCGCAGCTGGGTCACAGGGAGAGGGACCGGGGCAGGGTCACAGGGAGAGGGACAGGGGCAGTGTCACGGGGAGAGGGACCGGGGCAGGGTCACGGGGAGTGGGACAGGGGCAGGGTCACGGGGAGAGGGACAGGGGGCAGGGTCACGGGAAGAGGGACAGGGGCAGGGTCACAGGGAGAGGGACCGGGGCAGGGTCACGGGGAGTGGGACCGGGGCAGGGTCACGGGGAGAGGGACAGGGGGCAGGGTCACGGGGAGAGGGACAGGGGCAGGGTCACAGGGAGAGGGACCGCGGCTGGGTCACAGGGAGAGGGACCGGGGCAGGGTCACGGGGAGAGGGACCGGGGCAGGGTCACGGGGAGTGGGACCGCAGCTGGGTCACAGGGAGAGGGACCGGGGCAGGGTCACGGGGAGAGGGACAGGGGCAGGGTCACGGGGAATGGGACAGGGGCAGGGTCACGGGGAGAGGGACCGGGGCAGGGTCACGGGGAGAGGGACCGGGGCAGGGTCACGGGGAGAGGGACCGGGGCAGGGTCACGGGGAGAGGGACAGGGGCAGGGTCACAGGGAGAGGGACCGGGGCAGGGTCACAGGGAGAGGGACAGGGGCAGGGTCACAGGGAGAGGGACAGGGGCAGGGTCACGGGGAGAGGGACCGGGGCAGGGTCACGGGGAGAGGGACCGGGGCAGGGTCACGGGGAGAGGGACCGGGGCAGGGTCACGGGGAGAGGGACAGGGGCAGGGTCACGGGGAGAGGGGCAGGGGCAGGGTCACAGGGAGAGGGACCGCGGCTGGGTCACGAGGAGAGGGACAGGGGGCATGGTCACGGGGAGTGGGACCGGGGCAGGGTCACAGGGAGAGGGACAGGGGCAGGGTCACGGGGAGAGGGACAGGGGCAGGGTCACAGGGAGTGGGACAGGGGCAGGGTCACGGGGAGAGGGACAGGGGCAGGGTCACGGGAAGAGGGACAGGGGCAGGGTCACAGGGAGAGGGACCGCGGCTGGGTCACAGGGAGAGGGACCGGGGCAGGGTCACGGGGAGAGGGACCGGGGCAGGGTCACGGGGAGTGGGACCGGGGCAGGGTCACGGGGAGAGGGACAGGGGGCAGGGTCACGGGGAGAGGGACAGGGGCAGGGTCACAGGGAGAGGGACCGGGGCAGGGTCACGGGGAGAGGGACCGGGGCAGGGTCACGGGGACGGGGACAGGGGCAGGGTCACAGGGAGAGGGACAGGGGCAGGGTCACGGGGAGAGGGACCGGGGCAGGGTCACAGGGAGAGGGACAGGGGCAGGGTCACGGGGAGAGGGACCGGGGCATGGTCACGAGGAGAGGGACAGGGGCAGGGTCACGGGGAGAGGGACAGGGGCAGGGTCACAGGGAGAGGGACCGCGGCTGGGTCACAGGGAGAGGGACCGGGGCAGGGTCACGGGGAGAGGGACCGGGGCAGGGTCACGGGGAGAGGGACCGGGGCATGGTCACGAGGAGAGGGACAGGGGCAGGGTCACGGGGAGAGGGACAGGGGCAGGGTCACAGGGAGAGGGACCGCGGCTGGGTCACAGGGAGAGGGACCGGGGCAGTGTCACAGGGAGAGGGACCGGGGCAGGGTCACGGGGAGTGGGACCGGGGCAGGGTCACAGGGAGAGGGACCGGGGCAGGGTCACGGGGAGAGGGACAGGGGCAGGGTCACAGGGAGAGGGACAGGGGCAGTGTCACGGGGAGTGGGACAGGGGCAGGGTCACGGGGAGAGGGACAGGGGGCAGGGTCACGGGGAGAGGGACAGGGGCAGGGTCACGAGGAGAGGGACAGGGGGCATGGTCACGGGGAGTGGGACCGGGGCAGGGTCACAGGGAGAGGGACCGGGGCAGGGTCACGGGGAGAGGGACAGGGGCAGGGTCACAGGGAGAGGGACAGGGGCAGTGTCACGGGGAGTGGGACAGGGGCAGGGTCACGGGGAGAGGGACAGGGGGCAGGGTCACAGGGAGAGGGACAGGGGCAGTGTCACGGGGAGTGGGACAGGGGCAGGGTCACGGGGAGTGGGACCGCAGCAGGGTCACGGGGAGAGGGACAGGGGCAGGGTCACAGGGAGAGGGACAGGGGCAGTGTCACGGGGAGTGGGACAGGGGCAGGGTCACGGGGAGAGGGACAGGGGGCAGGGTCACAGGGAGAGGGACAGGGGCAGTGTCACGGGGAGTGGGACAGGGGCAGGGTCACGGGGAGTGGGACCGCAGCAGGGTCACGGGGAGAGGGACAGGGGCAGTGTCACGGGGAGTGGGACAGGGGCAGGGTCACGGGGAGTGGGACCGCGGCAGGGTCACGGGGAGAGGGACAGGGGCAGTGTCACGGGGAGAGGGACAGGGGCAGTGTCACGGGGAGAGGGACCGGGGCAGTGTCACGGGGAGTGGGACCGGGGCAGGGTCACGGGGAGTGGGACCGCGGCAGGGTCACGGGGAGAGGGACAGGGGCAGGGTCACGGGGAGAGGGACAGGGGCAGGTTCACAGGGAGAGGGATAGGGGCAGGGTCACGGGGAGAGGGACAGGGGCAGGGTCACGGGGAGTGGGACCGGGGCAGTGTCACAGGGAGAGGGACAGGGGCAGGGTCACGGGGAGAGGGACAGGGGCAGTGTCACGGGGTGAGGGACAGGGGCAGGGTCACGGGGAGAGGGACAGGGGCAGTGTCACGGGGAGTGGGACCGCGGCTGGGTCACGGGGAGAGGGACAGGGGCAGGGTCACAGGGAGAGGGACAGGGGGCAGGGTCACGGGGAGTGGGACAGGGGGCAGGGTCACGGGGAGTGGGACCGGGGCAGGGTCACGAGGGGAGGGACCGGGGCAGGGTCACGGGGAGAGGGACAGGGGCAGTGTCACGGGGAGTGGGACCGCGGCAGTGTCACAGGGAGAGGGACCGGGGCAGTGTCACGGGGAGAGGGACAGGGGCAGGGTCACAGGGAGTGGGACAGGGGGCAGGGTCACGGGGAGTGGGACCGCGGCTGGGTCACGAGGGGAGGGACCGGGGCAGGGTCACGGGGAGAGGGACAGGGGCAGTGTCACGGGGAGTTGGACCGCGGCTGGGTCACGAGGAGAGGGACCGGGGCAGGGTCACAGGGAGAGGGACAGGGGCAGTGTCACAGGGAGAGGGACCGGGGCAGTGTCACGGGGAGAGGGACAGGGGCAGTGTCACAGGGAGAGGGACCGGGGCAGGGTCACGGGGAGAGGGACAGGGGCAGGGTCACAGGGAGAGGGACAGGGGCAGGGTCACGGGGTGAGGGACAGGGGCAGGGTCACGGGGAGAGGGACTGGGGCAGTGTCACGGGGAGTGGGACCGCGGCAGTGTCACAGGGAGAGGGACCGGGGCAGTGTCACGGGGAGAGGGACCGGGGCAGGGTCACAGGGAGAGGGACAGGGGGCAGGGTCACGGGGAGTGGGACCGGGGCAGGGTCACGAGGGGAGGGACCGGGGCAGGGTCACGGGGAGAGGGACAGGGGCAGTGTCACGGGGAGTTGGACCGCGGCTGGGTCACGAGGAGAGGGACCGGGGCAGGGTCACAGGGAGAGGGACAGGGGCAGTGTCACGGGGAGAGGGACAGGGGCAGGGTCACAAGGAGAGGGACAGGGGCAGGGTCACAGGGAGTGGGACCGGGGCAGGGTCACGGGGAGAGGGACAGGGGCAGGGTCACGGGGAGAGGGACAGGGGCAGGGTCACGGGGAGAGGGACAGGGGCAGGGTCACGGGGAGAGGGACCGGGGCAGTGTCACGGGGAGAGGGACCGGGGCAGGGTCACGGGGAGAGGGACAGGGGCAGGGTCACAAGGAGAGGGACAGGGGCAGGGTCACAGGGAGTGGGACCGGGGCAGGGTCACGGGGAGAGGGACAGGGGCAGGGTCACGGGGAGAGGGACAGGGGCAGGGTCACGGGGAGAGGGACAGGGGCAGGGTCACGGGGAGAGGGACCGGGGCAGTGTCACGGGGAGAGGGACAGGGGCAGGGTCACAAGGAGAGGGACAGGGGCAGGGTCACAGGGAGAGGGACAGGGGCAGGGTCACGGGGAGAGGGACAGGGGCAGTGTCACAGGGAGAGGGACAGGGGCAGGGTCACGGGGAGTGGGACCGGGGCAGGGTCACGGGGAGAGGGACCGGGGCAGTGTCACGGGGAGAGGGACAGGGGCAGTGTCACGGGGAGAGGGACAGGGGCAGGGTCACGGGGAGTGGGACCGGGGCAGGGTCACGGGGAGAGGGACCGGGGCAGGGTCACGGGGAGAGGGACCGGGGCAGGGTCACGGGGAGAGGGACAGGGGGCATGGTCACGGGGAGTGGGACCGGGGCAGGGTCACGGGGAGAGGGACAGGGGCAGGGTCACGGGGAGAGGGACAGGGGCAGGGTCACAGGGAGTGGGACAGGGGCAGGGTCACGGGGAGAGGGACAGGGGCAGGGTCACAGGGAGTGGGACAGGGGCAGTGTCACGGGGAGAGGGACCGGGGCAGGGTCACAGGGAGAGGGACCGGGGCAGGGTCACGGGGAGAGGGACAGGGGCAGGGTCACAGGGAGTGGGACAGGGGCAGGGTCACGGGGAGAGGGACAGGGGCAGTGTCACGGGGAGAGGGACCGGGGCAGGGTCACAGGGAGAGGGACCGGGGCAGGGTCACAGGGAGAGGGACAGGGGCAGGGTCACGGGGAGAGGGACAGGGGCAGGGTCACGGGGAGAGGGACAGGGGCAGGGTCACGGGGAGAGGGACAGGGGTAGGGTCACAGGGAGAGGGACCGGGGCAGGGTCACGGGGAGAGGGACCGGGGCAGGGTCACAGGGAGAGGGACAGGGGCAGGGTCACGGGGAGAGGGACAGGGGCAGGGTCACGGGGAGAGGGACCGGGGCAGGGTCACGGGGAGAGGGACAGGGGCAGTGTCACGGGGAGAGGGACAGGGGCAGGGTCACGGGGAGAGGGACAGGGGCAGTGTCACGGGGAGTGGGACCGGGGCAGGGTCACGTGGAGAGGGACAGGGTCAGTGTCACGGGGAGAGGGACAGGGGCAGGGTCACGGGGAGAGGGACAGGGGCAGTGTCACGGGGAGTGGGACCGGGGCAGGGTCACGGGGAGTGGGACAGGGGCAGGGTCACGGGGAGAGGGACAGGGGCAGGGTCACGGGGAGAGGGACAGGGGCATTGTCACGGGGAGTGGGACAGGGGCAGGGTCACGGGGAGTGGGACAGGGGCAGGGTCACGGGGAGAGGGACAGGGGCAGGGTCACAGGGAGAGGGACAGGGGCAGGGTCACAGGGAGAGGGACAGGGGCAGGGTCACAGGGAGAGGGGCCTGGGCAGGGTCACAGGGAGAGGGACAGGGGCAGGGTCACGGGGAGTGGGACAGGGGCAGGGTCACGGGGAGAGGGACAGGGGCAGGGTCACAGGGAGAGGGACAGGGGCAGTGTCACGGGGAGAGGGACAGGGGCAGGGTCACAGGGAGAGGGACAGGGGCAGGGTCACAGGGAGAGGGACAGGGGCAGGGTCACGGGGAGAGGGACAGGGGCAGGGTCACAGGGAGAGGGACAGGGGCAGGGTCACAGGGAGAGGGACAGGGGCAGGGTCACGGGGAGTGGGACAGGGGCAGTGTCACGGGGAGAGGGGCCTGGGCAGGGTCACAGGGAGAGGGACAGGAGCAGGGTCACAGGGAGAGGGACAGGGGCAGGGTCACAGGGAGAGGGACCGGGGCAGGGTCACGGGGAGAGGGACAGGGGCAGGGTCACGGGGAGTGGGACAGGGGCAGTGTCACGGGGAGAGGGGCCTGGGCAGGGTCACAGGGAGAGGGACCGGGGCAGGGTCACGGGGAGAGGGACCGGGGCAGGGTCACGGGGAGAGGGACCGGGGCAGGGTCACAGGGAGAGGGACAGGGGCAGTGTCACGGGGAGAGGGACAGGGGCAGGGTCACAGGGAGAGGGACAGGGGCAGGGTCACGTGGAGAGGGACAGGGGCAGTGTCACGGGGAGAGGGACAGGGGCAGTTTCACGGGGAGAGGGACAGGGGCAGGGTCACGGGGAGAGGGACAGGGGCAGGGTCACGGGGAGAGGGACCGGGGCAGTGTCACGGGGAGAGGGACAGGGGCAGTGTCACGGGGAGAGGGACAGGGGCAGGGTCACGGGGAGAGGGACAGGGGCAGGGTCACGGGGAGAGGGACAGGGGCAGTGTCACGGGGAGAGGGACAGGGGCAGTGTCACAGGGAGAGGGACAGGGGCAGTGTCACGGGGAGAGGGACCGGGGCAGTGTCACGGGGAGAGGGACAGGGGCAGTGTCACGGAGAGAGGGACAGGGGCAGGGTCACGGGGAGAGGGACAGGGGCAGGGTCACGGGGAGAGGGACAGGGGCAGTGTCACGGGGAGAGGGACAGGGGCAGTTTCACAGGGAGAGGGACCGCGGCAGAGTCACAGGGAGAGGGACAGGGGCAGGGTCACAGGGAGAGGGACAGGGGCAGGGTCACGGGGAGAGGGACAGGGGCAGGGTCACGGGGAGAGGGACAGGGGCAGGGTCACGGGGAGAGGGACAGGGGCAGTGTCACGGGGAGAGGGACAGGGGCAGTGTCACGGGGAGAGGGACCGCGGCAGGGTCACGGGGAGAGGGACAGGGGCAGTGTCACGGGGAGAGGGACAGGGGCAGGGTCACGGGGAGAGGGACAGGGGCAGTGTCACGGGGAGAGGGACAGGGGCAGTGTCACGGGGAGTGGGACAGGGGCAGTGTCTTAGGGAGTGGGACAGGGGCAGGGTCACAGGGAGAGGGACAGGGGCAGTGTCACGGGGAGAGGGACAGGGGCAGTGTCACGGGGAGAGGGACCGCGGCAGGGTCACGGGGAGAGGGACAGGGGCAGTGTCACAGGGAGAGGGACCGGGGCAGTGTCTTAGGGAGTGGGACAGGGGCAGTGTCACGGGGAGAGGGACAGGGGCAGTGTCTTAGGGAGAGGGACAGGGGCAGGGTCACAGGGAGAGTGACAGGGGCAGGGTCACAGGGAGAGGGACAGGGTCAGTGTCACGGGGAGAGGGACAGGGGCATTGTCACGGGGAGAGGGACCGCGGCAGGTTCACAGGGAGAGGGACAGGGTCAGTGTCACGGGGAGAGGGACAGGGGCAGTGTCACGGGGAGAGGGACAGGGGCAGTGTCACGGGGAGAGGGACAGGGGCAGGGTCACGGGGAGAGGGACAGGGGCAGTGTCACGGGGAGAGGGACAGGGGCAGTGTCTTAGGGAGAGGGACAGGGTCAGGGTCACAGGGAGAGGGACAGGGGCAGGGTCACAGGGAGAGGGACCGCGGCAGGTTCACAGGGAGAGGGACAGGGTCAGTGTCACGGGGAGAGGGACAGGGGCAGTGTCACGGGGAGAGGGACAGGGGCAGTGTCACGGGGAGAGGGACAGGGGCAGTGTCACGGGGAGAGGGACAGGGGCAGTGTCACGGGGAGAGGGACCGGGGCAGTGTCACGGGGAGAGGGTCCGGGGCAGGGTCACAGGGAGAGGGACAGGGGCAGGGTCACGGGGAGAGGGACCGGGGCAGGGTCACGGGGAGAGGGACCGGGGCAGGGTCACGGGGAGAGGGACCGGGGGCATGGTCACGGGGAGAGGGACCGGGGCAGGGACACGGGGAGAGGGACAGGGGCAGGGTCACGGGGAGAGGGACCGGGGGCATGGTCACGGGGAGAGGGACCGGGGGCATGGTCACGGGGAGAGGGACCGGGGCAGGGACACGGGGAGAGGGACAGGGGCAGGGTCACGGGGAGAGGGACCGGGGGCAGGGTCACAGGGAGTGGGACAGGGGCATTGTCACGGGGAGAGGGACAGGGGCAGGGTCACGGGGAGAGGGACCGGGGGCATGGTCACGGGGAGAGGGACCGCGGCATGGTCACAGGGAGAGGGACAGGGGCAGGGTCACGGGGAGAGGGACTGGGGCAGTGTCACGGGGAGAGGGACAGGGGCAGTGTCACGGGGAGTGGGACAGGGGCAGTGTCACGGGGACAGGGACAGGGGCAGGGTCACGGGGAGAGGGACAGGGGCAGGGTCACGGGGAGAGGGACAGGGTCAGGGTCACGGGGAGTGGGACAGGGGCAGTGTCTTAGGGAGAGGGACAGGGGCAGGGTCACGGGGAGTGGGACAGGGGCAGTGTCACGGGGACAGGGACAGGGGCAGGGTCACGGGGAGAGGGACAGGGGCAGGGTCACGGGGAGTGGGACAGGGGCAGTGTCACGGGGAGAGGGACAGGGGCAGGGTCACAGGGAGAGGGACAGGGGCAGGGTCACAGGGAGATGGACCGGGGCAGTGTCACGGGGACAGGGACAGGGGCAGTGTCACGGGGAGAGGGACAGGGGCAGTGTCACAGGGAGAGGGACAGGGTCAGTGTCACGGGGAGTGGGACCGGGGCAGTGTCACGGGGAGAGGGACAGGGGCAGGGTCACGGGGAGAGGGACAGGGGCAGGGTCACGGGGAGAGGGACAGGGTCAGGGTCACGGGGAGAGGGACCGGGGCAGGGTCACGGGGAGTGGGACCGGGGCAGGGTCACAGGGAGTGGGACAGGGGCAGGGTCACGGGGAGTGGGACAGGGGCAGTGTCACGGGGAGAGGGACAGGGGCATTGTCACGGGGAGTGGGACAGGGGCAGGGTCACGGGGAGTGGGACAGGGGCAGTGTCACGGGGAGAGGGACAGGGGCATTGTCACGGGGAGTGGGACAGGGGCAGGGTCACGGGGAGTGGGACAGGGGCAGGGTTACGGGGAGAGGGACAGGGGCAGGGTCACAGGGAGAGGGACAGGGGCAGGGTCACAGGGAGAGGGACAGGGGCAGGGTCACGGGGAGAGGGACAGGGGCAGTGTCACGGGGAGTGGGACAGGGGCAGGGTCACAGGGAGAGGGACAGGGGCAGTGTCACGGGGAGAGGGGACAGGGGCAGGGTCACGGGGAGTGGGACAGGGGCAGTGTCACGGGGAGAGGGACAGGGGCATTGTCACGGGGAGTGGGACAGGGGCAGTGTCACGGGGAGAGGGACAGGGGCAGGGTCACGGGGAGTGGGACAGGTGCAGGGTCACAGGGAGAGGGACAGGGGCAGGGTCACGGGGAGTGGGACAGGGGCAGTGTCACGGGGAGAGGGACCGGGGCAGTGTCACGGGGAGAGGGACCGGGGCAGGGTCACAGGGAGAGGGACCGGGGCAGGGTCACAGGGAGAGGGACAGGGGCAGGGTCACAGGGAGAGGGACAGGGGCAGTGTCACGGGGAGTGGGACAGCGGCAGTGTCTTAGGGAGTCGGACTGGGGCAGGGTCACGGGGAGAGGGACCGCGGCTGGGTCACGGGGAGAGGGACAGGGGCAGGGTCACAGGGAGAGGGACCGCGGCTGGGTCACGGGGAGAGGGACAGGGGCAGGGTCACGGGGAGAGGGACAGGGGCAGTGTCACGGGGAGAGGGGACCGCGGCTGGGTCACGGGGAGAGGGACCGGGGCAGGGTCACGGGGAGAGGGACAGGGGGCATGGTCACGGGGAGTGGGACCGCGGCTGGGTCACGAGGAGATGGACCGGGGCAGTGTCACAGGGAGTGGGACCACGGCTGGGTCACGAGGAGATGGACCGGGGCAGGGTCACGGGGAGAGGGACAGGGGCAGGGTCACGGGGAGTGGGACCGGGGCAGTGTCACGGGGAGTGGGACAGGGGCAGGGTCACGGGGAGAGGGACAGGGGCAGGGTCACGGGGAGAGGGACAGGGGCAGGGTCACGGGGAGTGGGACCGGGGCAGGGTCACGGGGAGAGGGGACCGGGGCAGGGTCACGGGGAGAGGGACAGGGGCAGGGTCACGGGGAGTGGGACAGGGGCAGAGTCACAGGGAGAGGGACAGGGGCAGGGTCACGGGGAGAGGGACCGCGGCAGAGTCACAGGGAGAGGGACAGGGGCAGGGTCACGGGGAGAGGGACCGGGGCAGAGTCACGGGGAGAGGGACAGGGGCAGGGTCACGGGGAGAGGGACCGGGGCAGGGTCACGGGGAATGGGACAGGGGCAGGGTCACGGGGAGTGGGACAGGGGCAGAGTCACGGGGAGAGGGACAGGGGCAGGGTCACGGGGAGAGGGACAGGGGCAGGGTCACGGGGAGTGGGACCGGGGCAGGGTCACGGGGAGTGGGACCGGGGCAGTGTCACGGGGAGAGGGACAGGGGCAGGGTCACAGGGAGAGGGGCCGGGGGCAGGGTCACGGGGAGAGGGACCGGGGCAGGGTCACAGGGAGAGGGACCGGGGCAGAGTCACGGGGAGAGGGACCGGGGCAGGGTCACGGGGAGAGGGACCGGGGCAGTGTCACGGGGAGTGGGACAGGGGCAGAGTCACGGGGAGTGGGACCGCGGCTGGGTCACGGGGAGAGGGACAGGGGCAGGGTCACGGGGAGAGGGACAGGGGCAGTGTCACGGGGAGAGGGACAGGGGCAGGGTCACGGGGAGAGGGACAGGGGCAGGGTCACGGGGAGAGGGACAGGGGCAGGGTCACGGGGAGTGGGACCGCGGCTGGGTCACGAGGAGAGGGACCAGTTTTATCCCTCTCAGAGAGAGCTAACACGAGTGTGTGTAGTGAGCTTCCTACCCCACTCGTGTGATCTCTATGTATTGTAGTTGCCCACAGTGGGGCAAAGACCCTTGTTATTCACCTTATCTGAGCCCCTCATAGTTTTATAACCCCTCAATCAGGGCACCCCTTCGCACTCCGGTCCTAGCCTATCCGGCCTCTCCCAATAACCCAAACCCTCCAGACCAGCAACTCTCTGAGGAAGGTGCCTACTTCATTAGAAAAACTCAATCAACTTTGGGAGACACGATTTCCCCCCAAGCCATGCTGACTATCCCGAATCATTCCTTGCCCTTCTATTTGCGTGTGAGACATAGAGACTGAGAGACGTACAGCACGGAAACAGACCCTTCGGTCCAACCCGTCCATACTATCCCAGATATCCCAACCCAATCCAGTCCCACCTGCCAGCACCCGGCCCATGTCCCTCCAAACCCTTCCTATTCATATACACATCCAGATGCTTCTTAAATGTTGTAATTGTACCAGCCTCCACCACTTCCTCTGGCAGCTCATTCCATACACGTACCGCCCTCTGGGTGAAAAAGTTGGCCCCGTAGGTCTCTTTTATATCTTTCCCCTCTCACCCTAAACCTATGCCCTCTCGTTCTGGACTCCCTGACCCCAGGGAAAAGACTTTGTCTATTTATCCTATCCATGCCCCTGATGATTTTATAAACCTCTATAAGGTCACCCCTCAGCCTCCGACGCTCCAGGGAAAACAGCCCCAGCCTGTTCAGCCTCTCCCTGTAGCTCAGACCCTCCAACCCTGGCAACATCCTTGTTTATCCTTTCTGAACCCTTTCAAGTTTCACAACATCTTTTCTTCCAGAATCACCTCCAGTAGCGTACCCACCACCAAAGTCAGACCAACAGGGCTATCGTTCCCAGGTCTCTCCTTCCAGGCTTTTCTTGACAATGGTACAACATTAGCCCACCTCCAGTCCTTCGGCACCTCATCCTTGTCTGTCAATGAGGCAAATATTTCTGCGAGAGCCCGCCCCGCAATTCCCTCCCGAACTCTCCCCAACTCTCCCACCACTTTGCTGCATTAATACACACTGGCCAGAGTGATTAAGGAAACAGAAGAGCCCTGAATTTATAAACAGGACAGGAACAGGCCATCGGGCCCGAAACAGTCAGTGAGACCGTGGCTGGTCTGATTTTAACTTCAACTCTGCATTCCTCCCCACCTTGATAATCTTTCAGCCTCCCCATCTTGGTAGTCAGAAATCTGTCTCCCAGACCTTCAAAATATTTCAAACCCCTGCATCCACTCTCTGCCTTTTCAAGACCAGATTTTCAAAGAGTCTCAACCCTCCTCACCTGTGCCTGAAGTGGACAACCCCACCTGCCTCTTAAGATTTTAAACAATCTGACAGTTCCTGTTCTCACAGAAGGTGGAGTCCAGATCATGTAAATCCTAGGCTGCTTTTCACACCCTATAAAACTGCTGAGCTTCTTGCTCTGAGCTCAAAGCCAGGTAGGACTTCCCAAGGCCTGGTCTCACATTGTTTTGAAATTCTAGCGCGGCCGAACTGTCAGAGAGTCAACTCCCAAGATGAAATACCTCCTGCTACTCGGATTTGCCCTGGCTGCCTGTTTCATGTTGGGTAAGAGAGCGAGGAACCAGTCAGAAATGTTTAAATGCAAAAGGTACTGCTGAGGCTGGGAATCGAAATTGCTGGAGAAATTCAGTGCAGAGTGAAATGTTTCGGGTCCAACACTGAAGAATAAGCCACGTTTGGAATATTGCGTGCAATTCTGGTCTCCTTCCTCTTGGAAGGATGTTGTGAAACTTGAAAAGGTTCAGAAAAGATTTACAAGGATGTTGCCAGGGTTGGAGGATCTGAGCTACAGGGAGAGGCTGCATAGGCTGAAGCTGTTTTCCCTGGAGTGTCGGAGGCTGAGGGGTGACCTTATAGAGGTTTACAAAATTATGAGGGGCACGGATAGGGGGAATAGACAAAGTCTCTTCCCTGGGGTCAGGGAGCCTGGAACTAGAGGGTATAGGTATAGGGTGAAAGAGGAAAGATAGCATGAGGCAACTTTTTCACACAGAGGGTGGTGCGTGTATGGAATGAGGTGTCAGAGGATGTGGTGGAGGCTGGTACAATTACAGCATTTAGAGGCATTTGGATGGGTATATGAATAGGAAGGGTTTGGAGGGATATGGGCCGGGTGCTGGCAGGTGGGACTAGATTGGGTTGGGATATCTGGTCGGCATGGACGGGTTGGACCGAAGGGTCTGTTTCTGTTCTGTACAACTCTGTGACTCTGACTCAGTGTTGGGGAATGGAGTCACTTTGGTCACAAGAAGCTAATTCCATTTCTCTCCCTCTCTGTTGGGAGACATTGCCAGAGCTGCTGAGTCCCTTCAGCCCGTTCTAACTGTGCTAGTTTAAATCATTGTGCCTTGGTTGGTCGCTGGGTCAGCCTGTGCGACTGGCTTTTTGAAGCAAGCTCACGATGAATGTTAAAACCGAACCCTCCATTGTAAGGGTGTTGGCAGGGTACTCCCAGGGAGAGCTGGAGACTGAAACAACATTCTCAAAAACAACAAGGGACACTCCCATCAGAAAATCACCCAACTATGATGATGGGGGTGGGGTAGGGTGGAGGGGACGGGGGATGAGTGGACTGAGAGGGGGGGGGAGGGGGTTAAAAGGCTGCCACAGACTGGACGGACACTGAAGATTCCAATCCTTGACATATCTCAGCTGAAGTGCTGGTCTCACGGGAGTGACTGAGGATTGTCCACTGACATTCTGTTGTGGGAGGGGTGAGGGGGTTAATGGCACACCCTCACAGTTAGAGGGGCGACGATGGGAGCAACAGACACATTCCTTTACTCAAAGGCAGGGCTAGAACTCAGTGCGGAGATGACTTTTTTTTTGAAAGAAAGACCCGTTTAGCTTCTGCCACGATAACTTTTCCGTTGTGAAACCGCCATCAGAAGCTGCAAAGCTGAAGTGTCAGTGTGTTTGTAAGATTGGGACTGAGCACCTGTCACCACCATGCAGGTATGGGGGGGTTCCAGCTGACACACAGAAGCAGCAAAATCAGGGCATGTCCGATACACAGCAGGAAAGACGGGGGATCGAGCTAAACACTGACAGAAAAGGGGAGGCAGGGAATGTGCAGAGGTCGTTTCATAAACACTCTGTCTCCAGTTTTACAGAGAACATCCTGCAGAATGCTGCTTTGTACAGAGAGCTGATAAATCACAGGGAACCTTGAGGATCCTGAATTTCCTGTGCTCAGTTCCCAAGCCCAATGTTGATTATCCCTCCTTAAGAAGGTGGGGTTGAGCTGCATTTACTGCCCCCTGTCCCTAGTTGCCCCCCCCTTGAGAAGGTGGGGTTGAGCTGCATTTACTGCCCCCTGTCCCTAGTTGCCCCCCCCTTGAGAAGGTGGGGGTGAGCTGCATTTACTGCCCCTGTCCCTAGTTGCCCCCCCCTTAAGAAGGTGGGGGTGAGCTGCATTTACTGCCCCTGTCCCTAGTTGCCCCCCCTTGAGAAGGTGGGGGTGAGCTGCATTTACTGCCCCTGTCCCTAGTTGCCCCTCCCTTAAGAAGGTGGGGGTGAGCTGCATTTACTGCCCCTGTCCCTAGTTGCCCCCCCTTGAGAAGGTGGGGGTGAGCTGCATTTACTGCCCCCTGTCCCTAGTTGCCCCTCCCTTAAGAAGGTGGGGGTGAGCTGCATTTACTGCCCCCTGTCCCTAGTTGCCCCCCCCTTGAGAAGGTGGGGGTGAGCTGCATTTACTGCCCCCTGTCCCTAGTTGCCCCCCCCTTGAGAAGGTGGGGGTGAGCTGCATTTACTGCCCCTGTCCCTAGTTGCCCCTCCCTTAAGAAGGTGGGGGTGAGCTGCATTTACTGCCCCTGTCCCTAGTTGCCCCCCCTTGAGAAGGTGGGGGTGAGCTGCATTTACTGCCCCTGTCCCTAGTTACCCCCCTTGAGAAGGTGGGGGTGAGCTGCATTTACTGCCCCCTGTCCCTAGTTGCCCCTCCCTTAAGAAGGTGGGGGTGAGCTGCATTTACTGCCCCTGTCCCTAGTTGCCCCTCCCTTAAGAAGGTGGGGGTGAGCTGCATTTACTGCCCCTGTCCCTAGTTGCCCCCCCTTGAGAAGGTGGGGGTGAGCTGCATTTACTGCCCCCTGTCCCTAGTTACCCCCATTGAGTAGGTGGGGGTGAGCTGCATTTACTGCCCCCTGTCCCTAGTTACCCCCATTGAGAAGGTGGGGTGAGCTGCATTTACTGCCCCTGTCCCTAGTTACCCCCCATTGAGAAGGTGGGGAGAGCTGCATTTCCTGCCCCTGTCCCTAGTTGCCCCCTTGAGAAGGTGGGGGTGAGCTGCATTTCCTGCCCCTGTCCCTAGTTGCCCCCCCCTTGAGAAGGTGGGGGTGAGCTGCCTTCTTGAACCGCTGCAGTCCATGTGCTGTGGGTAGACCCACAATGTCCCTTAGGGAGGGAATTCCAGGATTGGGACCCAGCCCCACTGAAGGAACGGCCGATATATTTCCAAGTCGGGATGCTGAGTGATTACGGGGTTAGAGTTACAGTTAGAGTTAGACTTTAGGTTGCAGTTAGGGGTTAGAGTTAGGGTTAGAGTTAGAGCAAGGGTTCGGATTAAAGTTAGGGTTAAGAGTTAAGAGTTAGTTAGGTTATGGTTAGGATTGAGAGTTCGATCTAGGGTTAAAGTTAGGGTTAGGGGTTAGCATTAGGGCTTAGAGTAAGTGATAGGAGGGCAACTTGTAAGGGGTAGTGTTCCCATGGATCTGCTGTCCCTTGTCCAGATGGAAGTGGCCATGGGTTTGGAAGGTTCTGTCTGAGGATCTGCAGGGCGTCACATAGATAGTGCGCACTGCTGTTACTGAGCGTTGGGGGGGTGGAGGGAGGGGATGTTTGGGGAGTTTCTGCAGGGTATCTTGTAGATGGTACACACTGCTGTTACTGAGTGTCGGGGGGTGGAGGGAGGGGATGTTTGGGGAGTTTCTGCAGGGTATCTTGTAGATGGTACACACTGCTGTTACTGAGTGTCGGGGGGTGGAGGGAGGGGATGTTTGGGGAGTTTCTGCAGGGTACCTTGTAGATGGTACACACTGCTGTTACTGAGTGTCGGGGGGTGGAGGGAGGGGATGTTTGGGGAGTTTCTGCAGGGTATCTTGTAGATGGTACACACTGCTGTTACTGAGTATCGGGGGGTGGAGGGAGGGGATGTTTGGCGAGTTTCTGCAGGGTATCTTGTAGCTGGTACACACTGCTGTTACTGAGTGTCGGGGGGTGGAGGGAGGGGATGTTTGGGGAGTTTCTGCAGGGTATCTTGTAGATGGTACACACTGCTGTTACTGAGTGTCGGGGGGTGGAGGGAGGGGATGTTTGGCGAGTTTCTGCAGGGTATCTTGTAGATGGTACACACTGCTGTTACTGAGTGTCGGGGGGTGGAGGGAGGGGATGTTTGGGGAGTTTCTGCAGGGTATCTTGTAGCTGGTACACACTGCTGTTACTGAGTATCGGGGGGTGGAGGGAGGGGATGTTTGGCGAGTTTCTGCAGGGTATCTTGTAGCTGGTACACACTGCTGTTACTGAGTATCGGGGGGGTGGAGGGAGGGGATGTTTGGGGAGTTTCTGCAGGGTATCTTGTAGATGGTACACACTGCTGTTACTGAGTGTCGGGGGGTGGAGGGAGGGGATGGTTGGGGAGTTTCTGCAGGGTATCTTGTAGATGGTACACACTGCTGTTACTGAGTGTCGGGGGGTGGAGGGAGGGGATGGTTGGGGAGTTTCTGCAGGGTATCTTGTAGATGGTACACACTGCTGTTACTGAGTGTCGGGGGTTGGAGGGAGGGGATGTTTGGGGAGTTTCTGCAGGGTACCTTGTAGCTGGTACACACTGCTGTTACTGAGTATCGGGGGGTGGAGGGAGGGGATGTTTGGCGAGTTTCTGCAGGGTATCTTGTAGATGGTACACACTGCTGTTACTGAGTGTCGGGGGGTGGAGGGAGGGGATGGTTGGGGAGTTTCTGCAGGGTATCTTGTAGATGGTACACACTGCTGTTACTGAGTGTCGGGGGTTGGAGGGAGGGGATGTTTGGGGAGTTTCTGCAGGGTATCTTGTAGATGGTACACACTGCTGTTACTGAGTGTCGGGGGGGTGGAGGGAGGGGATGTTTGGTGAGTTTCTGCAGGGTATCCTGTAGATGGTACACACTGCTCTTACTGAGCATTGGGGGGTGGAGGGAGGGGATGTTTGGGGATGTGGTGCCAATCAAGTGGGGGCTGCTTTGTCCCTGGATGGTGTTGAGCTTCTTGAGTGTTGTTGGAGCTGCCCCCATCCGGGAAAAGTGGGGAGTATTCCCGCTGACTGCTGAGTTACGGATGATGGACAGCTGGTGGGAAGCGAGGAGGTGAACGATGCCACACAGAATTCCCAATCTCAGATCCCCAGGAGCTCTGTCTGTACATGGCTAATCCCGAGCTCAACATTGGCATGATTGTAGGAAGTGGTAAGAACACTCCTTAGCAGTTGAAGGTAGAGGGAAAGTCCCTTTGGGGCTTACCTCCTCCAACCCAGTAACATGTGGCAAAATGGCTCAGTGGTTAGCACTATTGCCTCACAGCTCTAGGGACCCGGCTTCGATTCCATCCTTGGATGACTATCTGTGTGGAGTTTGTACATTCTCCCCGTGCCAGCCTGGGTTTCCACTTGGTGCTCCGGTTCCACCAACGGTCCAGGGATGTGCAGATCAGGATTCATTAGCCATGGAAAATTGTCCCATAGTGCCCAGGGATGTGTAAGTTAAGGTGGATTGGCCATGGGAAATTGTCCCATAGTGCCCAGGGATGTGCAGGTTAGGGTGGATTGGCCATGGGAAATTGTCCCATAGTGCCCAGGGATGTGCAGGTTAGGGTGGATTGGCCATGGGAAATTGTCCCATAGTGTCCAGGGATGTGCAGGTTAGGGTGGATTGGCCATGGGGAAATTGTCCCATAGAGCCCAGGGATGTGCAGGTTAGGGTGGATTGGCCATGGGAAATTGTCCCATAGTGTCCAGGGATGTGCAGGTTAGGGTGGGTTGGTCATGGGAAATTGTCCCATAGTGTCCAGGGATGTGCAGGTTAGGGTGGATTGGCCATGGGAAATTGTCCCATAGTGCCCAGGGATGTGCAGGTTAGGGTGGATTGGCCAGGGGAAATTGTCCCATAGTGCCCAGGGATGTGTAGGTTAGGTTGGATTGGCCATGGAAAATTATCCCATAGAGTCCAGGGATGTATAGATTAGGGTGGATTAGACATGGAAAATTGTCCAATAGAGTCCAGAGATGTGAAGGTTAGGGTGGATTGGCCATGGGAAATTGTCCCATACTGCTCAGGGATGTGTAGGTTAGGGTGGATTGGCCATGGGAAATTGTCCCATAGTGTCCAGGGATGTGTAGGTTAGGGTGGATTGGCCATGGGAAATTGTCCCATAGTGCCCAGGGATGTGTAGGTTAGGGTGGATTGGACATGGGAAATTGTCCCATAGTGTGCAGGGATGTGTAGGTTAGGGTGGATTGGCCATGGGAAATTGTCCCATAGTGTCCAGGGATGTGTAGGTTAGGGTGGATTGGCCATGGGAAATTGTCCCATAGTGCCCAGGGATGTGTAGGTTAGGGTGGATTGGCCATGGGAAATTGTCCAATCATGTGCCAGGGATGTGCAGGTTAGGGTGGATTGGCCATGGGAAATTGTCCCATAGTGCCCAGGGATGCGTAGGTTAGGGAGGATTGGTCATGGGAAATTGTCCCACAGTGCCCAGGCATGTGCAGGTTAGGGTGGATTGGCCATGGGAAATTGTCCCTTAGTGTCCTAGGGATGTGCAGGTTAGGGTGGATTGGCCATGGGAAATTGTCCCATAGTGCCGAGGGATGTGTAGGTTAGGGTGGATTGGTCATGGGAAATTGTCCCATAGTGCCCAGGGATGTGCAGGTTAGGGTGGATTGGCCATGGGAAATTGTCCCATAGTGCCCAGGGATGTGTAGGTTAGGGTGGATTGGCCATGGGAAATTGTCCCATAGTGTCTAGGGATATGTAGGTTAGGGTGGATTGGCCATGGGAAATTGTCCCATAGTGCCCAGGGAAGTACAGGTTAGGGTGGATTGGTCGTGGGAAATTGTCCCATAGTGCCCAGGGATGTGCAGGTTAGGGTGGATTAGACATGGAAAATTGTCCTATAGTGCTCAGGGAAGTGCAGGTTAGGGTGGATTGGCCATGGGAAATTGTCCCATAGTGTCCCAGGGATGTGTAGGTTAGGGTGGATTGGCCATGGGAAATTGTCCCATAGTGCTCAGGGATGTGCAGGTTAGGGTGGATTGGTCATGGGAAATTGTCCAATCATGTGCCAGAGATGTGCAGGTTAGGGTGGATTGGCCATGGGAAATTGCCCCATAGTGTCCCAGGGATGTGCAGGTTAGGGTGGATTGGCCATGGGAAATTGTCCCATAGTGCCCAGGGATGTACAGGTTAGGGTGGATTGGCCATGGGAAATTGTCCCATAGTGTCCAGGGATGTACAGGTTAGGGTGGATTGTCCACGGGAAATTGTCCCATAGTGCCCAGGGATGAGCAGGTTAGGGTGGATTGGCCATGGGTAATTGTCCCATAGTGTCCAGGGATGTGCAGGTTTGGGTGGATTGGCCATGGGAAATTGTCCCATAGTGTCCAGGGATGTGCAGGTTAGGGTGGATTGGCCATGGGAAATTGTCCCATAGTGTCCAGGGATGTACAGGTTAGGGTGGATTGTCCACGGGAAATTGTCCCATAGTGCCCAGGGATGAGCAGGTTAGGGTGGATTGGCCATGGGTAATTGTCCCATAGTGTCCAGGGATGTGCAGGTTTGGGTGGATTGGCCATGGGAAATTGTCCCATAGTGTCCAGGGATGTGCAGGTTAGGGTGGATTGGGCATGGAAAATTGTCCCATAGTGCCAAGGGATTTACAGGTTAGGGTGGATTGGCCATGGGAAATTGTCCCATAGTGCCCAGGGATGTACAGGTTAGGGTGGATTGGTCATGGGAAATTGTCCCATAGTGCCCAGGGATGTGCAGGTTAGGGTGGATTGGCCATGGGAAATTGTCCCATAGTGCTCAGGGAAGTGCAGGTGAGGGTGGATTGGCCATGGGAAATTGTCCCATAGTGCCCAGGGATGTGTAGGTTAGGGTGGATTGGCCATGGGAAATTGTTCCATAGAGCCCAGGGGTGTGTAGGTTAGAGTGAAGTGGCCATGGGAAATTGTCCCATAGTGCCCAGGGATGTGTAGTTTAGGGTGGATTGGCCATGGGAAATTGTCCCATAGTGCTCAGGGATGTGCAGGTTAGGGTGGATTGGTCATGGGAAATTGTCTAATCATGTGCCAAGATGGATTGGTCATGGGAAATTGTCCAATCATGTCCCAGGGATGTGCAGGTCAGGGTAGATTGGCCATGGGAAATTGTCCCATAGTGTCCAAGGATGTACAGGTTAGGGTGGATTGGCCATGGGAAATTGTCCCATAGTGTCCAGGGATGTGTAGGTTAGGGTGGATTGGCCATGGGAAATTGTCCCATCGTGTCCAGGGATGTGTCATCATCATTGGAGGAACTGATGTTGGACTGGGATATATAAGGTTAAAAATCCCACCACACCAGATTCTGGTCGAACAGGTTTAACTGGCAACACTAGCTTTGGGAGATTGTTGAGCAGAATCATGCAATGCTGAATTTCCAGCAGCAGAGATGCAGTGTCATGGAATGAATATTAAACAGGTCAAGCTTCGGTTTTCATCTCTTCGAATGACTATGTTAGGTCCTGTTCCTTCGTGTGTAAATCCCAGAACTTGGTTCAACTTATATTCTCGAGGTATATTTTAACAATAGGTGTCATCTCAGCTCAGATAATACATTTAAAGTGTGAAAATAAAGTTTATCTGTGTCCCAATGTGAGGTCCGACTGATTCCATTCTGAAAGTGGGAGTGGGTGAGCCATCAGGTTTACAGGGACTCTCTTTGGAGGGTCAGTGTGGACCCGATGGACTGATATTCCACCCCCCACCCCCTGCGAATGTCCCAAACAATGGGAGCCCCACCCTGTCGCTCCCCTGCTGCGATGATTGTATTTGAAGTGAATTTGCAGCAGTTTCCATGTCGACGCTATGGACAGACAGAATGGGACAAGTCAGTGCACTACACCTGGAGCCCAGCCACCAGTGCAGCCTCGGGCCAGTCCCACCCAGTGGGGATTGGAGGCCAGGGATCTGGAGAGATTGCAACCCAGACTGGTGAACCCAGCCAAAGCTCGGGAGAGTGGGGCTGGGCACGGACTATGTCTAAGGAAGGGGTTGACGGACTCCTGAGGGGGAAGGTGATTCAGGACGACAGCATGTCCACGCCAAAGTCAGATCGAATGATCTGATTGGACAGCAGTGCATGGCCAAGCACTGTGCGCTCCTTAACTCAGTGTGTTACACCTCAGGCAGGAGTCACCTATCGTGAGAGGGAGGGACTCCGCCAAGAGACATCAGCAACCACAGGTCCTGGAGCTGGAAAAACTGACAGTGTCTCTTACCTCCACCCCCCAACCCCCCCCCACTCACCCCATTCACACACCCTCAACCCTAATGGACAGGCACAACAGAGGGTGCCAACTGAGATGGAATTGGGGCAAGGAGAGGGGTATCTAGAGTCAGAAGCTCAGTGCAGGGGGCAGGGCAAGGAGTCTATGTAGGATTCTCAGGATAGGGGGCAGCGAGAAGGGGAAACAAACTCACAGGATGGGGGGGGGGACAGGGAGAGAGGGGCGTATTGGGAACAGGCTCTCAGGATGGGGGGGGAGAGGGGGGTATTGGGAACAAACACATAGGATGGGGGGCATGGGGGAGAGGGGGGGATTGGGAACAGACTCTCAGGATGGGGGGGCACGGGGGAGAGGGGGGTATTGGAAACAGACTCTCAGAATGGGGGGGATGGGGAGGGGTGATTGGGAACAAACTCACAGGATGGGGGGGACAGGGGGAGAGGGGGGGATTGGGAACAGACTCTCAGGATGGGGGGACAGGGGGAGAGGGGGGATTGGGAACAGACTCTCAGGATGGGGGGGACAGGGGGAGAGGGGGGGATTGGGAACAGACTCTCAGGATGGGGGGACAGGGGGAGAGGGGCGTATTGGGAACAGGCTCTCAGGATGGGGGGGGAGAGGGGGGTATTGGGAACAGACTCTCAGGATGGGGGGGGAGAGGGGGGTATTGGGAACAGACTCTCAGGATGGGGGGGGGAGAGGGGGGTATTGGGAACAGACTCTCAGGATGGGGGGGGGAGAGGGGGTATTGGGAACAGACTCTCAGGATGGGGGGGGAGAGGGGGGTATTGGGAACAGACTCTCAGGATGTGGGGTCAGGGGGAGAGGGGGGGATTGGGAACAGACTCTCAGGACGTGGGGTCAGGGGGAGAGGGGGGTATTGGGAACAGACTCTCAGGATGGGGGGACAGGGGGAGAGGGGGGATTGGGAACAGACTCTCAGGGTGGGGGTACAGGGGGAGAGGGGGGATTGGGAACAGGCTCTCAGGATGGGGGGGGGGAGAGGGGGGTATTGGGAACAGACTCACAGGATGTGGGGGGGAGAGGAAGGGGGGGATTGGGAACAGACTCTCAGGGTGGGGGGGAACAGGAAGGGGGGGGATTGGGAACAGACTCTCAGGATGGGGGGGGAGAGGGGGTATTGGGAACAGACTCTCAGGATGGGGGGGACAGGGGGAGAGGGGGGATTGGGAACAGACTCTCAGGATGGGGGGGGACAGGGGGAGAGGGGGGGTATTGGGAACAGACTCTCAGGATGGGGGGACAGGGGGAGGGGGGGGATTGGGAACAGACTCTCAGGATGTGGGGGGGAGAGGAAGGGGGGGGATTGGGAACAGACTCTCAGGATGTGGGGGGGAGAGGAAGGGGGGGGATTGGGAACAGACTCTCAGGATGGGGGGACAGGGGGAGGGGGGGGATTGGGAACAGACTCTCAGGATGTGGGGGGGAGAGGAAGGGGGGGGATTGGGAACAGACTCTCAGGGTGGGGGGGAACAGGAAGGGTGGGGATTGGGAACAGACTCTCAGGATGGGGGGGGAGAGGGGGTATTGGGAACAGACTCTCAGGATGGGGGGGGGGAGAGGGGGGTATTGGGAACAGACTCTCAGGATGGGGGGGACAGGGGGGTATTGGGAACAGACTCTCAGGATGGGGGGGATGGGGAGAGGGGGGATTGGGAACAGACTCTCAGGATGGGGGGGACAGGGGGGTATTGGGAACAGACTCTCAGGATGGGGGGGACAGGGGGGTATTGGGAACAGACTCTCAGGATGGGGGGGATGGGGAGAGGGGGGATTGGGAACAGACTCTCAGGATGTGGGGTCAGGGGGAGAGGGGGGGATTGGGAACAGACTCTCAGGATGGGGGGGACAGGGGGGTATTGGGAACAGACTCTCAGGATGGGGGGGATGGGGAGAGGGGGGATTGGGAACAGACTCTCAGGATGGGGGGGACAGGGGGGTATTGGGAACAGACTCTCAGGATGGGGGGGATGGGGAGAGGGGGGGATTGGGAACAGACTCTCAGGATGTGGGGTCAGGGGGAGAGGGGGGGATTGGGAACAGACTCTCAGGGTGGGGGGGGGAGAGGGGGGATTGGGAACAGACTCTCAGGGTGGGGGGGGGAGAGGGGGGTATTGGGAACAGACTCTCAGGGTGGGGGGGGAGAGGGGGGTATTGGGAACAGGCTCTCAGGATGGGGGGGGCAGGGGGAGAGGAGGGTATTGGGAACAGGCTCTCAGGATGGGGGGGGACAGGGGGAGAGGGGGGATTGGGAACAAACTCACAGGATGGGGGGGGCAGGGGGAGAGGGGGGATTGGGAACAGGCTCTCAGGATGGGGGGGGCAGGGGGAGAGGGGGGATTGGGAACAGACTCTCAGGATGGAGGGACAGGGAGAGAGGGGGGATTGGGAACAGACTCTCAGGATGGGGGGGACAGGGGGAGAGGGGGGATTGGGAACAGACTCTCAGGATGGGGGGGCACAGGGGGAGAGGGGGATTGGGAACAGACTCTCAGGATGGGGGGGCACAGGGGGAGAGGGGGATTGGGAACAGACTCTCAGGATGGGGGGGACAGGGGGAGAGGGGGGATTGGGAACAGACTCTCAGGGTGGGGGGGAACAGGAAGGGGGGGGATTGGGAACAGACTCTCAGGATGGGGGGGAGAAGGGGGTATTGGGAACAGACTCTCAGGATGGGGGGGGAGAGGGGGTATTGGGAACAGACTCTCAGGATGGGGGGGGGAGAGGGGGGTATTGGGAACAGACTCTCAGGATGGGGGGGACAGGGGGAGAGGGGGGTATTGGGAACAGACTCTCAGGGTGGGGGGACAGGGGGAGGGGGGGGATTGGGAACAGACTCTCAGGATGTGGGGGGGAGAGGAAGGGGGGGGATTGGGAACAGACTCTCAGGATGGGGGGACAGGGAGGAGGGGGGGGGGATTGGGAACAGACTCTCAGGATGTGGGGGGGAGAGGAAGGGGGGGGGATTGGGAACAGACTCTCAGGGTGGGGGGGAACAGGAAGGGGGGGGATTGGGAACAGACTCTCAGGGTGGGGGGGGACAGGAAGGGTGGGGATTGGGAACAGGCTCTCAGGATGGGGGGGGAGAGGGGGTATTGGGAACAGACTCTCAGGATGGGGGGGGAGAGGGGGTATTGGGAACAGACTCTCAGGATGGGGGGGGAGAGGGGGGTATTGGGAACAGACTCTCAGGATGGGGGGGGGGAGAGGGGGGTATTGGGAACAGACTCTCAGGATGGGGGGGACAGGGGGGTATTGGGAACAGACTCTCAGGATGGGGGGGGGAGAGGGGGGTATTGGGAACAGACTCTCAGGATGGGGGGGGGAGAGGGGGGTATTGGGAACAGACTCTCAGGATGGGGGGGACAGGGGGGTATTGGGAACAGACTCTCAGGATGGGGGGGATGGGGAGAGGGGGGATTGGGAACAGACTCTCAGGATGTGGGGTCAGGGGGAGAGGGGGGGATTGGGAACAGACTCTCAGGGTGGGGGGGGAGAGGGGGGTATTGGGAACAGACTCTCAGGGTGGGGGGGGAGAGGGGGGTATTGGGAACAGGCTCTCAGGATGGGGGGGGCAGGGGGAGAGGGGGGTATTGGGAACAGGCTCTCAGGATGGGGGGGGACAGGGGGAGAGGGGGGATTGGGAACAGGCTCTCAGGATGGGGGGGGGGGGGGGGCAGGGGGAGAGGGGGGATTGGGAACAGACTCTCAGGATGGAGGGACAGGAGAGAGAGGGGGATTGGGAACAGACTCTCAGGATGGGGGGGACAGGGGGAGAGGGGGGATTGGGAACAGACTCTCAGGATGGGGGGGCACAGGGGGAGAGGGGGATTGGGAACAGACTCTCAGGATGGGGGGGCACAGGGGGAGAGGGGGATTGGGAACAGACTCTCAGGATGGGGGGGACAGGGGGAGAGGGGGGATTGGGAACAGACTCTCAGGATGGAGGGTCAGGGGGAGAGGGGGGATTGGGAACAGACTCTCAGGATGGAGGGAACAGGGAGAGAGGGGGGATTGGGAACAGGCTCTCAGGATGGGGGGGACAGGGGGAGAGGGGGGATTGGGAACAGACTCTCAGGATGGAGGGACAGGGAGAGAGGGGGGATTGGGAACAGGCTCTCAGGATGTGGGGTCAGGGGGAGAGGGGGGATTGGGAACAGGCTCTCAGGATGTGGGGTCAGGGGGAGAGGGGGGATTGGGAACAGACTCTCAGGATGGAGGGTCAGGGGGAGAGGGGGGATTGGGAACAGACTCTCAGGATGGAGGGACAGGGAGAGAGGGGGGATTGGGAACAGACTCTCAGGATGGAGGGTCAGGGGGAGAGGGGGGATTGGGAACAGACTCTCAGGATGGAGGGTCAGGGGGAGAGGGGGGATTGGGAACAGACTCTCAGGATGGAGGGACAGGGAGAGAGGGGGGATTGGGAACAGACTCTCAGGATGGAGGGACAGGGAGAGAGGGGGGGATTGGGAACAGACTCTCAGGATGGGGGGGAGAGGGGGGATTGGAACAGACTCTCAGGACGTGGGCTCAGGGGGAGAGGGGAGTATTGGGAACAGACTCTCAGGATGTGGGGTCAGGGGGAGAGGGGGGATTGGGAACAGACTCTCAGGATGTGGGGTCAGGGGGAGAGGGGGGATTGGGAACAGACTCTCAGGGTGGGGGGGGAGGAGAGGGGGGTATTGGGAACAGACTCTCAGGTGGGGGGGGGAGAGGGGGGGTATTGGGAACAGGCTCTCAGGATGGGGGGGACAGGGGGGTATTGGGAACAGACTCTCAGGATGGGGGGATGGGGAGAGGGGGGATTGGGAACAGACTCTCAGGATGTGGGGTCAGGGGGAGAGGGGGGGATTGGGAACAGACTCTCAGGGTGGGGGGGGAGAGGGGGGTATTGGGAACAGACTCTCAGGGTGGGGGGGGAGAGGGGGGTATTGGGAACAGGCTCTCAGGATGGGGGGGGCAGGGGGAGAGGGGGGTATTGGGAACAGGCTCTCAGGATGGGGGGGGGACAGGGGAGAGGGGGATTGGGAACAGGCTCTCAGGATGGGGGGGGCAGGGGGAGAGGGGGGATTGGGAACAGACTCTCAGGATGGGGGGGCACAGGGGGAGAGGGGGATTGGGAACAGACTCTCAGGATGGGGGGGCACAGGGGGAGAGGGGGATTGGGAACAGACTCTCAGGATGGGGGGGACAGGGGGAGAGGGGGGATTGGGAACAGACTCTCAGGGTGGGGGGGAACAGGAAGGGGGGGATTGGGAACAGACTCTCAGGATGGGGGGGGAGAAGGGGGTATTGGGAACAGACTCTCAGGATGGGGGGGGAGAGGGGGGTATTGGGAACAGACTCTCAGGATGGGGGGGGGGAGAGGGGGGTATTGGGAACAGACTCTCAGGATGGGGGGGACAGGGGGAGAGGGGGTATTGGGAACAGACTCTCAGGATGGGGGGACAGGGGGAGGGGGGGGATTGGGAACAGACTCTCAGGATGTGGGGGGGAGAGGAAGGGGGGGGATTGGGAACAGACTCTCAGGATGGGGGGTGGGGGACAGGGGGAGGGGGGGGGATTGGGAACAGACTCTCAGGATGTGGGGGGGAGAGGAAGGGGGGGGATTGGGAACAGACTCTCAGGGTGGGGGGGAACAGGAAGGGGGGGGATTGGGAACAGACTCTCAGGGTGGGGGGGGACAGGAAGGGTGGGGATTGGGAACAGGCTCTCAGGATGGGGGGGAGAAGGGGGTATTGGGAACAGACTCTCAGGATGGGGGGGGAGAGGGGGTATTGGGAACAGACTCTCAGGATGGGGGGGGGGGGGGAGAGGGGGGGTATTGGGAACAGACTCTCAGGGGGGGGGGGGGGGGGGGGGGGGGGGGGGGGGGAGAGGGGGGGTATTGGGAACAGACTCTCAGGATGGGGGGGACAGGGGGGTATTGGGAACAGACTCTCAGGATGGGGGGGATGGGGAGAGGGGGGATTGGGAACAGACTCTCAGGATGTGGGGTCAGGGGGAGAGGGGGGGATTGGGAACAGACTCTCAGGGTGGGGGGGGAGAGGGGGGTATTGGGAACAGACTCTCAGGGTGGGGGGGGAGAGGGGGGTATTGGGAACAGGCTCTCAGGATGGGGGGGGCAGGGGGAGAGGGGGGTATTGGGAACAGGCTCTCAGGATGGGGGGGGACAGGGGGAGAGGGGGGATTGGGAACAGGCTCTCAGGATGGGGGGGGCAGGGGGAGAGGGGGGATTGGGAACAGACTCTCAGGATGGGGGGGACAGGGGGAGAGGGGGGATTGGGAACAGGCTCTCAGGATGGAGGGACAGGGAGAGAGGGGGGATTGGGAACAGACTCTCAGGATGGGGGGGACAGGGGGAGAGGGGGGATTGGGAACAGACTCTCAGGATGGGGGGGACAGGGGGAGAGGGGGGATTGGGAACAGGCTCTCAGGATGGAGGGACAGGGAGAGAGGGGGGATTGGGAACAGACTCTCAGGATGGGGGGGGACAGGGGGAGAGGGGGGATTGGGAACAGACTCTCAGGATGGGGGGGCACAGGGGGAGAGGGGGATTGGGAACAGACTCTCAGGATGGGGGGGCACAGGGGGAGAGGGGGATTGGGAACAGACTCTCAGGATGGGGGGGACAGGGGAGAGGGGGGATTGGGAACAGACTCTCAGGATGGAGGGACAGGGAGAGAGGGGGGATTGGGAACAGGCTCTCAGGATGGGGGGGACACAGGGGGAGAGGGGGGATTGGGAACAGACTCTCAGGATGGAGGGACAGGGAGAGAGGGGGGATTGGGAACAGGCTCTCAGGATGTGGGGTCAGGGGGAGAGGGGGATTGGGAACAGGCTCTCAGGATGTGGGGTCAGGGGGAGAGGGGGGATTGGGAACAGACTCTCAGGATGGAGGGTCAGGGGGAGAGGGGGGATTGGGAACAGACTCTCAGGATGGAGGGACAGGGAGAGAGGGGGGATTGGGAACAGGCTCTCAGGATGTGGGGTCAGGGGGGAGAGGGGGATTGGGAACAGACTCTCAGGATGGGGGGGGAGAGGGGGGATTGGGAACAGACTCTCAGGACGTGGGCTCAGGGGGAGAGGGGAGTATTGGGAACAGACTCTCAGGATGTGGGGTCAGGGGGAGAGGGGGGATTGGGAACAGACTCTCAGATGGGGGGACAGGGGGAGAGGGGGGATTGGAACAGACTCTCAGGATGGGTGGGGAGAGGAAGGGGGGGGATTGGGAACAGACTCTCAGGATGGGGGGACAGGGGGAGAGGGGGATTGGGAACAAACTCACAGGATGGGGGGGGGACAGCGGAGGAGGGGGGATTGGGAACAGACTCTCAGGATGGGGGACAGGGGGAGAGGGGGGATTGGGAACAAACTCACAGGATGTGGGGTCAGGGGGAGAGGGGGGATTGGGAACAGACTCTCAGGATGGTGGGGGCAGGGGGAGAGTGGGGAATTGGGAATAGACTCTCAGGATGGGGGGACAGGGGAGGAGGGGGGATTGGGAACAGACTCTCAGGACGTGGGGTCAGAGGGAGAGGGGGAATTGGGAACAGGCTCTCAGGATGGGGGGGGAGAGGGGGGGATTGGGAACAGACTCTCAGGACGTGGGGTCAGGGGGAGAGGGGGGGATTGGGAACAGACTCTCAGGATGGGGGGGGAGAGGAAGGGGGGGATTGGGAACAGACTCTCAGGATGGGGGGGGACAGGAAGGGGGGGATTGGGAACAGACTCTCAGGATGGGGGGGACAGGGGGAGAGGGGGGATTGGGAACAGACTCTCAGGGTGGGGGGACAGGGGGAGAGGGGGGATTGGGAACAGACTCTCAGGATGGGGGGGGACAGGAAGGGGGGGATTGGGAACAGACTCTCAGGATTTGGGGTCAGAGGGAGAGGGGGGTATTGGGAACAGACTCTCAGGATGTGGGGTCAGGGGGAGAGGGGGGATTGGGAACAAACTCTTAGGATGGGGGGGATGGGGGAGAGGGGGGATTGGGAGTGGACTCTCAGGATGGGGGACAGGGGGAGAGGGGGGATTGGGAGTGGACTCTCAGGATGGGGGGGACAGGGGGAGAGGGGGGATTGGACACAAACTCTCAGGATGGGGGGACAGGGGGAGAGGGGGATTGGGAGTGGACTCTCAGGATGGGGGGGGACAGGGGGAGAGGGGGGATTGGACACAAACTCTCAGGATGGGGGGACAGGGGGAGAGGGGGGATTGGGAACAGACTCTCAGGATGGGGAGGATTGGGGAGAGGGGGGTATTGGGAAGAGACTCTCAGGATGGTGGGGGCACAGGGGAAGAGGGAGGATTGGGAACAGACTCTCAGGATGGGGGAACAGGGAGAGAGGGGGGTATTGGGAACAGACTCAGGATGGGGGGGACAGGGGGAGAGGGGGATATTGGGAACAGACTCTCAGGATTTGGGGGAGGGGGGAGAGGGGGGATTGGGAACAGTCTCTCAGGATGGGGGGACAGGGGGAGAGGGGGGATTGGGAACAAACTCACAGGATGGGGGGCACAGGGGGAGAGGGGGGATTGGGAATAGACTCTCAGGGTGGGGGGGGACAGGGTGAGAGGGGGGATTGGGAACAGGCCCTCAGGATGGGGGGGAACGGGGGAGGGGGGGGGATTGGGAGTGGACTCTCAGAATGGGCGTTCAGGGGAAGAGGGGGGTATTGGGAACAGATTCTCAGGATGGGGGGGTGGGCGAGATAGGGGATTGGGAACAGATTCTCAGGATGTGGTGGACAAGGGGGAGAGGGGGGATTGGGAACAGACTCTCAGGATGGGGGGGGAGAGGGGGGTATTGGGAACAGACTCTCAGGATATGGAGCTGGCGGGAGGGCAAAGTTTGGGGAAAGGGGAGATAGTTCCCTGAAGCTGCCACGACTTCTGTGAAGGGGCAGGGCAGTCTCGATGGGCCGAATAGCCTCTTTGCAGTGGTTGGTGTCTCCTTCGGGTCTTCCCACACACCCATCACTCCCCTCTTCCCCCCACCCCCATCCCGGTCTGCATCATGCCCCTAGTTTTGTGAATTCCCTCCCTAAGGGACATTGTGGGTCTACCCACAGCACATGGACTGCAGCGGTTCAAGAAGGCAGTTCACCCCCACCTTCTCAAAGGGGGGGGGTGGGGCAGCTGTGGATGGTGGGGGGCGTACATGCTGGATCCAGCCAGTGGTGCCCAGGAGTGAATGACCATAAAAACAACATGCAATGCTGCGGAGAGATGACTTCTTCTCCAAACCCTAACTGACTAACCTTTTCTCATTTCTGTGCCAATGTTCCTGACACACAGGTGATGGTTTGCGGTGCTACCATTGTGCGATCTCATTCAATCGCTGCATTTCTGGTGCCAGTAACTGTTCTGGATCGGATGAGCTTTGCTTTGAACGAGTTGGTAAAGTTGGTGAGTATGAGTTATCAACACTGCAGGGTTGCCCACACCATATCCCCTCAGACTGAGGCAAGGGCATCGGCTCTCTCAGACTCAGAGATTACATAAACACGGAAACACAAATAACATTCATGCCACACAAATACCAGGCCGTGACCACCCGCAACAAGAGACAATCTAACCATCGCCCCTTCACATTCAATGGTATTGCCATCACTGAGTCCCTGCCTCCAATGGGGTTACCATTGACCACAAACTCAACTGGACTCACCACATAAACACAGCGGCTACAGGAGCAGGTCAGAGGCTGGGGATCCTGCAGCGAGGAACTCCCCTACTGACTCCCCCCCCCAAAAACCTGTCCCACCATCTACAAGGCACAAGTCAGGAGGGTGAGGGAATACTCCCCACTTTCCCCGGATGGGGGCAGTTCCAACAACACTCAAGAAGCTCAACACCATCCAGGGACAAAGCAGTCCCCACTTGATTGGCACCACATCCACAAACATTCCCTCCCTCCACCCCCCGATGCTCAGTAACAGCAGTGTGTACCATCTACAAGATGCCCTGCAGAAACTCCCCAAACATCCCCTCCCTCCACCCACCGACGCTCAGTAACAGCAGTGTGTACCATCTACAAGGTACCCTGCAGAAACTCCCCAAACACCCCCTCCCTCCACCCCCCAACACTCAGTAACAGCAGTGTGTACCATCTACAAGATACCCTGCAGAAACTCCCCAAACATCCCCTCCCTCCACCCCCCGACGCTCAGTAACAGCAGTGTGTACCATCTACAAGATACCCTGCAGAAACTCCCCAAACATCCCCTCCCTCCACCCCCCGACACTCAGTAACAGCAGTGTGTACCATCTACAAGATACCCTGCAGAAACTCACCAAAGACCCTCAGACAGCACCTTCCAAACCCACGGCCACTTCCACCCAGAAGGACAAGGGGCAGCAGATTCATGGGAACCCCACCCCCTGCAAGTTCCCCTCCGAGCCCCTCCCCATCCCGACTTGGAAATATATCGGCCGTTCCTTCAGTGGGGCTGGGTCCCAATCCTGGAATTCCCTCCCTAAGGGACATTGTGGGTCTACCCACAGCACATGGACTGCAGCGGTTCAAGAAGGCAGCTCACCCCCACCTTCTCAAGGGGGGCAACTAGGGACAGGGGCAGGAAATGCAGCTCATCCCCACCTTCTCAAGGGGGGGGCAACTAGGGACAGGGGGCAGGAAATGCAGCTCACCCCCACCTTCTCAAGGGGGGCAACTAGGGACAGGGGCAGGAAATGCAGCTCACCCCCACCTTCTCAAGGGGGGCAACAGGGACAGGGGCAGGAAATGCAGCTCACCCCCACCTTCTCAAGGGGGGGGGGCAACTAGGGACAGGGGCAGTAAATGCAGCTCACCCCCACCTTCTCAAGGGGGGCAACAGGGACAGGGGCAGGAAATGCAGCTCACCCCCACCTTCTCAAGGGGGGCAACTAGGGACAGGGGTAGTAAGTGCAGCTCACCCCCACCTTCTCAAGGGGGGCAACTAGGGACAGGGGTAGTAAGTGCAGCTCACCCCCACCTTCTCGGGGGGGGCGCAATTAGGGACAGGGGCAGGAAATGCCAGGCCCAGTCAGAGACACCCACATCCCACAAATGTATTTTAAAAGGTTGGTGGATGTGTCTGTGTATAGAAAAACCCTATGAGATGACTGACAGCAACTATGCATTCCTTACACATTCAGAAACTCAACCAAGGTCACAACGGACTAAATAAATTAAAAGATGGTTGATGGTTTAAAGGAAAGTTATTTATAAAGTCTATTGCAGGAATTGTAACAGGGAAGTTTTTAGAATATAGCAGAACAGATCAAGAAACTGATCAGGAAATGGAGGATCGAATACAAATGCAAAAATAGACTGTCCAAGCTTCTATAGGTGTGTTAAATGGAAACATTTAACGAAAGGAATGTCACTCCATTAAAAGCAGAGCCTCGGGAATTTATAACTGGGCTGGGGAGAGAGAAATGGCAGAAGAGCTGGTTAGACAGGGGTAGTGTACTGATAAAGCATTAATGACTGGCTCCCAGGCAGAAACCTGAGAGGGAAACGAATGGTGTATTCCCTCTTTAACAGACTCTGGCTAGGGGTGTACCCCAAGGATCCATGCCTGGAGATCCCAGCTGATCACAATCTCTATCAATGATTCGGAAATGTGATCTTTCCGCATTGTGTAGTGGATACAAAGCTAAGCGTGTGTCCTGAGGAACTCACAAACTCGGCCTTCAGGAAGATTTGGATAGGCTGAAGTAATTGGACAAGACCATGCCAGATGGAATATAATGTGCGAAAAAGTGAGGTTATCCACTTTGGTAGGAGACACAGAGATGTGCTTAAATGGGGAAAGGTTGGAAGTGTTGATTCACAAAGAGGCATTGTGGCAGGCCTGTTGACTAACTGACTGATTTACCATCACGTGTACCGGGGTACCGTGAAAAGCTTTGTTTCTGAGCGGTACAGGAAGATCATGATCAGCTAGGATGAACAGATCAAATGACTTTGACAGAGGCTGACAGGTTACATCGCACAGGGTATGCACTAGGTGAGAGCAACATTTTCAAGATCAGTGTTATTTGAGGCTAAACAGTCCATCCATCAGTCTAATAATGGCAGGGAAGGAGCTGTTCCTGAACCTGCTGGTGCATGTGTTCGAGGTTCTGTACCTTCTGCCTGATGGAACAAGTTCTGGACGATGGGTCTTTGATGATGTCCACAAGTGACTGTAGACTGCCCCCAGGCAGGAGCATCCCTAATGAAGTGTCAGCCAAGAGGATTGGTGTACAAGAGCAGTAATGTCTTGCTTGAGTTGTGTCTGACCTTGGTGAGAGTCCACCTGAAGTAGAGAGTGTTGTGATATCCCACCTTGTGGATGGGGCCATTTAACCAACTTGTGCTTTTGTGTGTTTCAGGGTCAGCATCTGTTTATACCTCAGGCTGCATAGCGCGTTCCGGATGTAATCAAACCTTTGAACAAAGCTTTGCCGGTGTTACAGTGTCCCTGAAAACTCGCTGCTGTGACCGTGACCTCTGCAACAGCGGCAGCCACATCAAGTCATCTCTGCTTCTGAGCTCCATCTTGGCTTGGCTTTGGATGATTCGGTTCCTCTGAAGCTGTGTGAGTGTGTGTGAGTGTGTGTGTGTGTGAGTGGGTTTGTGAATGTGTGTGAATGTGTGAGTGTGTATGTGTGTGTTTGAGTGTGTGTTTGTGAATGTGCGCATGTGTTTGAGTGTATGTGTGTGTATGAATGTGTGTTTGTGTGTGTGAATCTGAGTGTGTGTGTGTGCGCGTGTGGTAATGTGGGTGTTTGTGTGTAAGTGTATGTGAATATGTGTGTGTGTGTGTGTGAATCTGAGTGTGTGTGTGTGTGTGTGCGTGTGTGAATCTGTGTGTGTGGGTGAGTGTGTGTGTTTGTGAATATGTGTGTGTGTGTGAATCTGAGTGTGTGTGTGTGTGTGTGTGTGAATCTGAGTGTGTGTGTGTGCGTGTGTGAATCTGTGTGTGGGTGAGTGTGTGTGTTTGTGAATATGTGTGTGTGTGTGAATCTGTGTGTGTGTGTGTGTGTGTGTGTGTGTGCGTGTGTGAATCTGAGTGTGTGGGTGAGTGTGTGTGTTTGTGAATATGTGTGTGTGTGTGAATCTGTGTGTGTGTGTGTGTGTGTGTGCGTGTGTGAATCTGAGTGTGTGTGTGTGTGTGTGTGCGTGTGTGAATCTGTGTGTGTGGGTGAGTGTGTGTGTTTGTGAATATGTGTGTGTGTGTGAATCTGTGTGTGTGTGTGTGTGTGTGTGTGCGTGTGTGAATCTGAGTGTGTGGGTGAGTGTGTGTGTTTGTGAATATGTGTGTGTGTGTGAATCTGTGTGTGTGTGTGTGTGTGTGTGTGCGTGTGTGAATCTGAGTGTGTGTGTGTGTGTGTGTGCGTGTGTGAATCTGTGTGTGTGGGTGAGTGTGTGTGTTTGTGAATATGTGTGTGTGTGTGAATCTGTGTGTGTGTGTGTGTGTGTGTGTGTGCGTGTGTGAATCTGAGTGTGTGGGTGAGTGTGTGTGTTTGTGAATATGTGTGTGTGAGTGTGTATGTGTGCACATGCATGTCAGGGGCAGGGGCAGGGGAGGTAGGTGTTGGTGTGGGTGTGGGTGGGGGAGACTGCAAGTGACTTTGTCTGGCTGGATGAGTGGGAGTAGGGGGAGGAAAGGGAGGGTTACATAACCCTTTTGTCAGTTCACAATGATTTCTTGATTGATGATGACCTGATTAAGAATTAAATCCCTTTTTCTCTTGGCTCTATAGTTCTGTTTCTGACTGGGGCAGGGTCCCAGGCAAACACTCAACCCACTTTCCAGCCAGTCATTTCTGTTTAACAAGTGACTTTACGAATGATTGTGTACTTGCTAATGGTAAGCTGGTGGTTTTTCTGTTTGCACGTCCCCCTGAGCAGGGCTAGGATTGTGGAACAACTCCGAGAGATGACAGGGGAGCTAAGAGACACACCTTAGGTCCAAGACATGGGCTTGCCCACTCCCCGTTCCGTGCCATCTCACGCGATGGGGTTTTGGAGGGGGGAAGCAGCAGAGGTTGTGTGTGGGGGAGGCTGGGCTGTTATTTGTTGGGAAAGCTGGGGGGGGGGCATGAGGTGGGGGGTGTTGATGGTGGGACCCATGCAGAAACCAGCTCACACCTCGCATCAGATGCCAATCCTACGCCAAGCAGAGAACTCTTCCTCAGGGTCCACCGTGAAGGGGTAACTGCCAATGAGCAACATCGTTAGCGTTCCCTGCTAACATCTCCCCATCTACCCCCTCCATGGAGTAACTCAGAACAATGGTGGCATGCTTGCCTCCTTAAGGATCTACCCACAGCACATGGACTGCAGCGGTTCAAGAAGGCAGCTCACCCCCACCTTCTCAAGGGGGGGGGGCAACTAGGGACAGGGGCAGGAAATGCAGCTCACCCCCACCTTCTCAAGGGGGGTAACTAGGGACAGGGGCAGTAAATGCAGCTCATCCCCACCTTCTCAAGGTGGGGTAACTAGGGACAGGGGCAGTAAATGCAGCTCACCCCCACCTTCTCAAGGGGGGGGGCAACTAGGGACAGGGGCAGTAAATGCAGCTCATCCCCACCTTCTCAAGGTGGGGTAACTAGGGACAGGGGCAGTAAATGCAGCTCATCCCCACCTTCTCAAGGTGGGGTAACTAGGGACAGGGGCAGTAAATGCAGCTCATCCCCACCTTCTCAAGGGAGGGGCAACGAGGGACAGGGGCAGTAAATGCAGCTCACCCCCACCTTCTCAAGGGGGGGCAACGAGGGACAGGGGCAGTAAATGCAGCTCATCCCCACCTTCTCAAGGGGGGGCAACTAGGGACAGGGGCAGTAAATGCAGCTCATCCCCACCTTCTCAAGGGAGGGGCAACGAGGGACAGGGGCAGTAAATGCAGCTCATCCCCACCTTCTCAAGGGGGGGCAACGAGGGACAGGGGCAGTAAATGCAGCTCATCCCCACCTTCTCAAGGTGGGGTAACTAGGGACAGGGGCAGTAAATGCAGCTCATCCCCACCTTCTCAAGGTGGGGTAACTAGGGATGGGGAGAAGCACATGTGCCCCTGAATGAATTAAACAAGGGATGAGAGCTGGGGAGGGCGTGTGCTGGTGGAGCAGACTGGAAGTGGAGGGGTTGACAGGAGATATCAATGGCAGAGCCAACACTGGCACCTGGTGCCCAGGAGCTGGCTAGGATGTGAAAGCGTCCAACCCACTCCCACTGTTGAGTCTGGAGGAGGCTATGAAAGTGCCGAATTGGTCAAGAACTTTAATGTCACGGGAGACTCCTCACCCTGTACTTTCCGTTGTATCTACATGAGGCCTGTTTGGGAAGTTTGCACCAAATTGTAACCTGTTACCATCCAATAAACTACCAGTGTGTTGACAAACTGATGGTGTTTTTTTCTCTCTCTCTCTCTCTCTCTCTCTCTCTCTTGCTCTGTCTCTCTCTTCCCCCCCAGTGTCCACCACCCCTTTTCTTCCTTCAGCATGTTGCTGCTATGGTGTAGCAAGGAGTTTCCAGCTCACATGACAATGATGAAAACTGGCCACAACGTTAACATTTCATTCACCAACAATTGAGTTCATTCTTCATTTTGTTTTACATTAGAACAGAGAATCCCGACAGTGTGGGAACAGGCCATTTGGCCCAACAAGTCCACACCGACCCACCAAAGAGTATCCCACTTCAGACCCATTCCCTTACCCTATTACTATACTTTTACCCCTGACTAATGCACCTAACCTGCTCACCCCTGGACAGAATGGGACAATTTCCATCTCCCCCCGAGACCCGTCTCCCATAACTCCACAACCACCGTGGCTAATACACTAACCTACACATTAAATCAGATTAGAATCCCTACAGTGTGGAGACAGGTCCACATCGACCCTCTGAAGAGTAACCCACCCAGACCCATTTACCCCTGACTAATGCACCTAACAATATGGTCAATTTAGCACGGCCAATTCACCCTGATCTGCACATTTTTGGACTGTGGGAGGAAACCGGAGCACCTGGAGGAAAACCACATAGACACAGGGAGAATGTGCAAACTCCACCTGAGGGTGGAATCGTACCCAGGTCTCACCAGAGAGACAGAGAGAGACACACACAGAGAAAGACAGACAAAACATCCACATCTCTGAACAAGTTCCCATAGCCAATCCACCCTAAACCTGCACATCTTTAAACTATGGGAGGAAAGTGGAGCACCTGGAGGAAACCCACGCAGACACGGGGAGAATGTGCAAACTCCACACAGACAGTCGCTCGAGGGTGGGATCGAACCTGGGTCCCTGGTGCTGAGAGGCAACAGTGCTAACCCCTGAGCCACCTTGTTTAACTTCCTCCATTGTCACTTGCGAAGTCTCGCTGGCTAACCTCCATCTTTAGCTGCCCTCCCTCCAGCTGCGTGCCCTGCTCAGTGATTTCACAGGGCATTAAAGAGACAACTCCATTGCTGTTGCCTGAGAGTCATGTGTAGGCCGGACCTGGACAAGGATGGCTGAGGCCCTTCCCTGAAGGACATCAGTGACCCGGGGACTGGGATTTTACAACAACTGAAGTCTCCAGGGCAACTGCATCCCTCCTTGAGTGAGGAAGGGTAGCCCCTAAAGAAGCTGCATTTATATAGCACCCTGCCCAGCTGCCGGGATGGCGCAAAGTCCTCTACAGCCACGATTCCGAAGCATATAGGTAAAATTGCTGCGGTTTTACCAGATCAAGGGGTTAATCTCTCATTGGAGAGAGACAGAGATAGAGAGAGAGGGAGAGAGAGAGAGAGAGGACTGGTACTGAGTTTAAACTGAGAGTCAGTGAATAGATCAGGACTGACAGAGGGAACCTCAGTTCCATGCGGACTGTCAGAGGGGCCTGGTGACTTCCAACATCTTTGTTGGTTCCTCGGACACTGTTTTGACATGACTGTTTGTCATGTACTTGGAGGGTTTCCAGAGCTTCCTATTTTTACCCAACCGATTCCCCGAATGACTTCATTTGCAGGACGTGTTTGAACAGGTGACAGACTTGACAAAATGCCCATTTGCGTATCACCCAGCCGAACAGCAGGCCAACAAACCTCTGACAAATTGCGCACAGAACCTTGGGCCGAAGGTGAGGTTGTTCCAGAGACTGACATCCAGATGGGGGCAGCACTGGGTTAACTGCACTACGCCTGGTGCAGGTAACTCGGTTGAGGGGCCTGGGTTAGGCTGAGCGTGATGTGAGAGACATGGTTTCAGCATGTACCAGCCCCACAGCTCAGCAAGCCGCCACGGCTAGGAACAGCACATCTCTGGCACAGAAATGACCAGGAACTCATCCAAGCGGGCACGGGCTGAGGGTAGAGCTGAGCCAGAATACAGAGGTTCACTCAAGGAATTAGGGTCTGGAGTGTGGGGGGAGGGAGGGTCACTCGAGGGGTTAGGGTCTGGGGTGTACTGTGTGAGAGTGTGGGGGGGGGAGGGTTACTCGAGGGGTTAGGGTCTGGAGTGTACTGTCTGAGAGTGTGGGGGGGAGGGGAGGGTTACTCGAGGGGTTAGGGTCTGGAGTGTACTGTCTAAGAGTGTGGGGGGGAGGGGAGGGTTACTCGAGGGGTTAGGGTCTGGAGTGTACTGTCTAAGAGTGTGGGGGGGAGGGGAGGGTTACTCGAGGGGTTAGGGTCTGGAGTGTACTGTCTAAGAGTGTGGGGAGGGAGGGTCACTCGAGGGGTTAGGGTCTGGAGTGTACTGTCTAAGAGTGTGGGGGGGAGGGGGAGGGTTACTCGAGGGGTTAGGGTCTGGAGTGTACTGTCTAAGAGTGTGGGGAGGGAGGGTCACTCGAGGGGTTAGGGTCTGGAGTGTACTGTCTAAGAGTGTGGGGGGGAGGGGGAGGGTTACTCGAGGGGTTAGGGTCTGGAGTGTACTGTCTAAGAGTGTGGGGAGGGAGGGTCACTCGAGGGGTTAGGGTCTGGAGTGTACTGTCTAAGAGTGTGGGGGGGAGGGGGAGGGTTACTCGAGGGGTTAGGGTCTGGAGTGTACTGTCTAAGAGTATGGGGGGAGGGGGAGGGTTACTCGAGGGGTTAGGGTCTGGAGTGTACTGTCTAAGAGTGTGGGGGGGAGGGGGAGGGTTACTCGAGGGGTTAGGGTCTGGGGTGTACTGTGTGAGAGTGTGGGGGGGGGGTTACTCGAGGGGTTAGGGTCTGCAGTGTACAGATGACTGTGTGGGGAGAGGAGGAGGTTCACTTGAGGGGTTAGGGTCTGGAGTGTACTGTCTGAGAGTGTGGGGGGGAGGGTTACTCGAGGGGTTAGGGTCTGGAGTGTACTGTCTGAGAGTGTGGGGAAAGGCGGAGGGTCACTCGAGGGGTTAGGGTCTGGAGTGTACTGTCTGAGAGTGTGGGGGGGAGGGTTACTCGAGGGGTTAGGGTCTGCAGTGTACAGATGACTGTGTGGGGAGAGGAGGAGGTTCACTTGAGGGGTTAGAGTCTGGAGTGTACTGTCTGAGAGTGTGGGGGGAGAGGGTTACTCGAGGGGTTAGGGTCTGCAGTGTACAGTCTGACCGTGTGGGGAGAGGAGGAAGGTCACTTGAGGAGTTAGGGTCTGGAGTGTACTGTCTGAGAGTGTGGGGGGGAGGGGGAGGTTCACTCGAGGGGTTAGGGTCTGGAGTGTACTGTCTGAGAGTGTGGGGGCGAGGGGAGGTTCACTCGAGGGGTTAGGGTCTGGAGTGTACTGTTTGAGAGTGTAGGGGAGGGGGAGTTTCACTTGAGGGGTTAGGATCTGGAGTGTACTGTCTGAGAGTGTGAGGGAGGGAGGTTCACTCGAGGGGTTAGGGTCTGGAGTGTACTGTCTGAGAGTATGGGGTGAAGGGGAGGGTCACTCAAGGGGTTAAGGTCTGGACTGTACTGTCTGAGAGTGTGGGGGATGGTGGTTCACTCGAGGCGTTAAGGTCTGGCGTGTAGCGTCTGAGGATGTGGGGGGAAGGGGAGTCTCTCTCGAGGGGTTAGGGTCTGAAGTGTACTGTCTGAGAGTGTGGGGAAGGGGAGTCTCTCTCGAGGGGTTAGGGTCTGGGGTGTACTGTCTGAAAGTGTGAGGGGGAGGGGGAGGTTCTCTAGAGGGGTTAGGGTCTGAAGTGTACTGTCTGAGCGTGTGGGGGAGGGAGAGGGTCACTCGAGGGGTTAGGGTCTGGAGTGTACCGTCTGAGAGTGTGGGGGGGAGGGGGAGGGTCACTCGAGGGGTTAGGGTCTGGGGTGTACTGTCTGACAGTGTGGGGGGGAGGGGGAGGGTCACTCGAGGGGTTAGGGTCTGGAGTGTACTGTCTGACAGTGTTGGGGGGGAGGGGGAGGGTCACTCGAGGGGTTAGGGTCTGGAATGTACTGTCTGAGAGTGTGGGGGGGAGGGGGAGGGTCACTCGAGGGGTTAGGGTCTGGAGTGTACTGTCTGACTGTGTGAGGGGACGGGGAGGGTCACTCGAGGGTTAGGGTCTGGAGTGTACTGTCTGAGAGTGTGGGGGGGAGGGGGAGGGTCACTCGAGGGGTTAGGGTCTGGAATGTACTGTCTGACTGTGTGAGGGGACGGGGAGGGTCACTCGAGGGGTTAGGGTCTGGAGTGTATGTCAGAAAATGTGGGGGAGGGAGGTTCACTCGAGGGCTTCAGGTCTGGAGTGTACTGTCTGAGAGTGTGGGGGGGCAGGGTCACTCGAGGGGTTAGGGTCTGGAACGTATTGTCTGAGACTGTGGAGGAGGGGAAGGTTCACTCAAGGGGTTAAGGTCCGGACTGTACTGTCTGAGAGTGTTGGGGGAGGGGGAGGGTCACTCGAGGGGTTAGGGTCTGGAGTGTACTGTCTGAGAGTGTGGGGTGAGCGAGATTCACTCGAGGGGTTAGGGTCTGGAGTGTACTGTCTGAGAGTGTGGGGTGAGCGAGATTCATTCGAGGGGTTAGGGTCTGGAGTGTACTGTCTGAGAGTGTGGGGGGAGGGAGGTTCATTCGAGGGGTTAGGGTCTGGAATGCACTGTCTGAGAGTGTGGGGGAGGGTCTGGAGTGTACTGTCTGAAAGTGTGAGGGAGGGAGGTTCACTCGAGGGCTTAGGGTCTGGAGTGTACTGTCTGAGATTGTGGGGTGAGCGAGATTCACTCGAGGGGTTAGGGTCTGCAGTGTACTGTCTGAGAGTATGTGCGGGAGGTCGGTTCACTCAAAAGTATTTCTGAAGAGGATGAATGTGAAGGTTGTAAGTTGAGGGGGAATGGCTCTCATTGAGATGGTCATGTATACGACCAGCACAGACACAATGGGCCTAATGGCCTGTTTCTAAGTGTTCAGAATCATCTGTTTATGAGATTCATTCAGAATTGCTGTACTTGTAAGTGTTTTCTGAACCATTGACAATGCCTGTGCAAGCTTTCTGTGACATGCAGGTGAGGACAAGTCTTAATGTAGGATTAGTAATGAAAGCAGTGCTTTTTAATTTGACACCTGCAGGATTCAAGCACCATGGTCACCTGAAAGACAACTTTCAAGGTGAGACTGCTGTCTTCCTGGACCCCGCCCTGGACTTACATCTTCGTCAGAAGTGACTCTTTTGTTTCTTTTAATTCACTGACAGAATGCATTTAGTGCGCACCCTGGATTGCCCTTCCATCTCACGAGGGACACTCAGAGGGCAGTCATATGCAGACCAACACATTTCCTTCGCGAAAGGAGATTAACGGAGCAAACAGTTTTTTTTAATATGAGAATTAGCAGCGGCTACCCTTTCAGATAGATTCAGTTGCAGATTTCCATTTGATTAATGAATCCTAATTTGAACCTCAACACCCAGCAGTACTTGAACCCACATTGTCCCTGGAGGATTAGCCCTGGGTTCTGAATTCCCTGCCCAGGGACGTTACCAGCAGCACCCAGTGCCTCCCACTTTGGTTTACAGCACAGGAGGAGGCCATTCAGACCACAAACACCGGCTTTAGACCCACCTTGCCCTTCAGCTCTTGGCCCAACAACCTGGAGGTTAGAGAAATGCAATTGAAGTCTCAATACTGCCTCAATTTTACACAAACTTCCAGACTCTAAGATTAAAAAAGGGGCTCCTGAACTCCCCTCTTAGCCCGATACCTCTTACCTTCAATCTATACGCCCTGGTTATTGACCCTTGCACTCATGGACAAAAAACACTTTCTCATCCAATCTATTTTTGTCCTTCGTTATCCTATTCACCTCTATCAGGTCCCCTCACAACTCTTCTCCTGCTTCAGGCTAAACAAGCCCAGCCTCTCTGCTAACCTTACCTCCAGCCCTGGCAACATTCTGGTGAACCTCCTCTGCAGCCTCTCCAGTGTGATCATATCACAGAGGGCAAAGCAGTGGATGTGATCTATATGGACTTCAGTGAGGTGTTCGACAAGGTTCCCCATGGGAGACTGGTTAGCAAGGTTAGATCTCATGGAATAAAGGGAGAACTAGCCATTTGGATACAGAACTGGCTCAAAGGTAGAAGACAGAGGGTGGTGGTGGAGGGTTGTTTTTCAGACTGGACGCCTGTGACCAGTGGAGTGCCACAAGGATTGGTGCTGGGTCCACTACTTTTTCTCATTTACATAAATGATTTGGATGCAAGCATAAGAGGTACAGTTAGTAAGTTCACAGATGACACCAAAATTGGAGGTGTAGTGGACAACGAAGAGGGTTACCTCAGATTACAACAGGATCTGGACCAGATGGGCCAATGGGCTGAGAAGTGGCAGATGGAGTTTAATTCAGATAAATGCAAGGTGCTGCATTTTGGGAAAGCAAATCTTAGCAGGACTTATACACTTAATGTTAAGGTCCTAGGGAGTGTTGCTGAACAAAGAGACCTTGGAGTGCAGGTTCATAGCTCCTTGAAAGTGGAGTCACAGGTAGATAGGATAGCCTGGAAACCCTCCAACCACAAGGGATGAACTCAGATTTCTCCAGTTTCCTCATTTCCTCTCCCCCCTACCTTGTCTCAGTCAAATCCCTCGAACTCAGCACCACCTTCCTAACCTGAATTCTTCTTCCTGACCTCTCCGGCCCCACCCCCACTCCAGCCTATCACCCTCACCTTGACCTCCCTCCACCTATTGCATTCCCAACGCCCCTCCCCCAAGTCCCTCCTCCCTACCTTTTATCTTAGCCTGCGGGACACACTTTCCTCATTCCTGAAGAAGGGCTCATGCCCGAAACGTCGATTCACCTGCTCCTTTGATGCTGCCTGACCTGCTGCGCTTTTCCAGCAACACATTTTCAGCTCTGATCTCCAGCATCTGCAGTCCTCACTTTCTCCTCGATAGGATAGTGAAGAAGGCGTTTGGTATGCTTTCCTTTATTGGTCAGAGTATTGAGCACAGGAGTTGGGAGGTCATGTTGCAGCTGTACAGGGCATTGGTTAGGTCACTCTTGGAATATTGCGTGCAATTCTGGACTCCTTCCTGTCAGAAAGATGTTGTGAAACTTGAAAGGATTCAGAAAAGATTGACAAGGATGTTGCCAGGTTTGGAGGATCTGAGCTACAGGGAGAGGCTGAACAGGCTGGGGCTGTTTTCCCTGGAACGTCGGAGGCTGAGGGGTGACCTTATAGAGGTTATGAGGGGCATGGATATGGTAAATAGACAAAGTGTTTTCCCTGGGGTTGGGGAGTCCAAAACTAGGTTTAGGGTGAGAGGGGAAAGATATAAAAGAGACCTAAGGGGCAACATTTTCACGCAGAGCGTGGTACGTGTATGGAATGAGCTGCCAGAGGATGTGGTGGAGGCTGGTACAATTACAACATTTAACAGGCAATTGGATGGGTATATGAATAGGAAGGGTTTGGAGGGATATGGGCCGGGTGCTGGCAGGTGGGACTAGATTGGGTTGGGATATCTGGTCGGCATGGACGGATTGGACTAAAGGGTCTGTTTCCATGCGTACATTCTATGACTCTAATCACCTCCAGCCTGGAAGCAGACCATTCGGCCCACTGAGTCCACTTCAACCCTCTAAGGGGCATCCCACTCAGACCCATCCTCTCCCTGTATTTCCCACTGGCAATTTAGTACAGTCAGTCCACTCTAGCATGCATATCTTTGAATTGTGAGAGGAAACCCGCACAGACAAGGGGAGAACATGCAAACTCCACATAGTCGCCCAAGACTGGAGTTGGACCCAGGTCCCTGGTGCTGTGAGGCAGTATTGCTAACCACTGAGCCATCCTTCCTACAGTGTGGAGATCAGAACTCTACACAATATTCCAGCAGTGGCATGACTAATGTTACACACAGCTCCTGCTCCTGTATTCCTTGTCCTGGAAAAGCAATTCCTTACCAATCTTATCCAGCTGCCCTGCTACCTTCAGGCATTTGTGGATATATAGAGCAAGGTCCCTCTGACTGTCATTACTTTCCAGGGTCCTATGATTCACACTGTAATCCCTTACTTTGTTAGGTTTGACTGGAACTCCACCAGCCCCAGCTTCTGTGTTAAATTACTTCACTCTGGGGCGGGTACCTGAGACTCAATAGACAAAAGACAAGTCAGGCACATCTATTGGTTTGTCCTCAATCTTTAAAAATCGAGTTTCAGCTCTCTGAACATCTGCTTGTGGTGTTACTGTGAGCTCTGGTGATGTACCTGGCTTAGTTATTGCTCTGGTCACCACACACAGTGGAAAAATACTTTGTTCCTGTGAATGCTCCATCTCTTTACCCAACCTTCACTCCTGCCAAACCATTCACTGGGAGTAAATCAACTCCATCCACAGGTCATTCCTTAACTACCCTGACCACCTAGTCCCAACAGAAGGTCACTATCTAGCTAGACTTTATACAATGGCACTGGGTTATACTCTCCACCTCTCCCATTTTCCCAACACTTTAGCTTTCATTGAACTCCCTGGAGAGAAAATTAAACCCTTCTCCAGCCCATCTATCCTTCAGTTATAACCTTGGATGTCTCCTTAGATGAATAAAGGGGAAGCCTTCCCATTAGATAAAAGACCTTCACATCTCTCATCTACCCTCTGTCCTGCACCTGCACTCACAGCACAGTTTACCTCTGGTCTCTTGGTTGTAGTTAAAGCTACAATCTCAGCTGTAGCCTTCTCCTTCTGAGTTTCCTTTTCAGACTCATTCTTACAAGCACCAATAAGTCCCATCAGTTTCCCTTATTCTGAAGGGAATGTGTCCCACCCTGTTACAGTGGAAACATCTCTGGTTCCCATTTTCACTGCCACCCTCAGGACTTTCCGTTCAGATCTGAGGAGGAAACCTTGGGGCATTCCCAGCCTCCCACCAGACCATACAATCCAGGAGCTATATTAGGCTGTTCAGCACATCGAGGTTTCACCTCGATCATGGTTGATATGTTTCTCAACCCCATTCTCCTGCCTTCCGCCCTCCCCCACCCCCGTAACCCTTGACCCCCCTACCTTGGCTACTATCTCTCCTAGTTTCTACCCCTTTCAAACTTATGAAGGTGATGGAAGACCTAACACTTGTATCCACTTGTCAAAATAACTCTGGCTAACTCTTACAATTTGGATATAGATTTGTCCAGACCATTTCCTTCCCACAGGAAAACAGGATGGAAGAAGCCATCTCATTCTATCTAGTGGTGAAGAAGGTGTTTAGTATGCTAGCCTTCATTGCTCAGACCTTTAAGTCCAGGAGTTAAGATGCCATGACGAGGCTGTATGGGACATTAGTCAGGCCTCTTCTGGAGCACTGTGTCCAGTTCTGGTCTCCCTGCTACAGAAAGGATATTATTAAGCTGGAGATGATTCAGGAAATATAAGGTGAGGCTGGATAGGTTGGGACTTTTTCGACTGAAGTGTAGGAGGTTGAGGGTTGACTGTATAGAGGTTTACAAAATCATGAGGGGTATAGATAAAATGATTATTCTCCAAATCCCTCCGCCTCCGCTCGGATGAGGAGACATTCCACTCGCATGTATCCCAGATGCCCACCTATTTTGAAGAATGTGCTTTTCCTCCCTCTGTCATCCAGATAGTCCTCCACTGCACCACTACCATTCCCCATTCCACTGCTCTAAACCTCCCCCCCATCGCACTAAAGACAGAGTTCCCCTTGTCCTCATCTACCATCCCACCAGTCTCCACATCCAACACATCATCCTCAAACACCTCCGCCAACTCCAACTAGACCCCACCACCAAGTACATCTTCCCCTTCCCACCCCTCTCCGCCTTCTGCAAGGACTGTTCCCTCCGATAGTCCTTGGTTCATGCCATCGAACCCCCAGGTATCTTCCCCTGCAAACGGAAAAGATTCAAAACCTGCCTGTACACCCACCCCACCCCCACCTCACCTCCATCCTGGGCCCCAAACAGTCCTTCCAGGTGAGTCAGAGGTTCACCTGCCTCTCCTCCAACCTAGTTTACTGCATCAGCTGCTCCCAATGTGGTCTGCTCCACATCAGGGAGACTGAACATAAACTTAGGGAACAGTTCACTGAGCATCTCAGCTGGACCTGCAGGGACTGACCGGCCCTCCTAGTCACTGCCCATTTCAATTCCCCTTCCCACTCCCTACTATAGATAACCTGAATGGCAGGTGTCATTTCCCTGGGGTGGGGTTTTCAAAACTAGGGGGTATTTTTTTAAAGTGAGAGGAGAAAGATTTAAAAAGACATGAGGGAAAAATTGTTTTTACAGAGTGTGGTTCATTTGTGGAATGAACTTCCAGAGGAAGTGGTGGATGTGGACACAGTTACAATGTGTAAAGGTATTTGGATAAGGACATGGATAGGAAAGGTTTGGAAGGATATGGGCCAGGAGCAGGCAGGTGGAACTGATTTAGTTTGGGATTATGGTCGGCATCGACTGGTTAGGCTGAAGAGTCTATTTCTGTGCTGTATGACTCTATGAATCTATTCTTTGTTTTCAAATCCTTGGCCCACAGGGACTGGTTTTTCCTGTTTGCCTTTTTTTAAAAAGCCCATTATCTCTGTAGAAACTTGTTTGCTTATCATGTGAGTGTGGCTGACAGTGAGATTGGGGAGACACAGTCTTAGCTCTGGATTCGATTTTAGGTTTTAATTAGTAGCTGCCACTTTCTTCAGGACTTTCTTTTTGGTTATAGTAAACAAGTTATTTCGAGTTTATTAAAGAGGCATGGGTAGGCATTTCTTGTATTCTAGACAGGAACACAAAAGACTAGGAGTGACCATTTTGGTAACAGATTGACACTAACACAGTGCCAAGTGGAATAGCAAGGTTTAATTATCAGCCCATTCTTCCATCACAGTCATAACAACATACACATACTGTCAACTGGAGAGTGACACAAAGGAATATCAATAAGACAAGTCAAACTAAAACATTTTCTCTAGTTTAATAGAACAATTTTCCATCAAAAAAGTTGTTTCAACTAAAAAATATGACAGGAAAAAGAAATTGTTTTTCTCCAGATGAGGGAAAAGTGTGTTTGCTAATGTTTTGACAATCCTAAGTAATATTGTGAGGTCTTCAAACTGAATTTGACTGTAAATTCTGAGTGTCTTCATCAGGAAAGGGTATTCTCTGTGAGCCTACAGATCTTGTTTTACACTGATAAATAGGGACAGAAACACAAAAATTATTGAATTATCAAGTGAGTCTCATGTAGCTCCCATACTTTGGGTGATGGGTTGCATGAAAGGGTATGTAAGAGGTGCCAACCTCGTAGTAGCAAGGCAAGTTAAAACAGTGTTGTGCTACACCTAGAAAGCACATGGGCAATTAACAGGCAGCTACCACTGTTAGCGAGGCAATGACTGATTGCTGTTTGCCTCTGGAAAAGGTGGGAATGTTTGGAAGGGAGAATACAGCTGGCTCTGAATGGAAGACTCAGCATCCTGCGACCTGATGGATAAGTTACAAAGGACAGAATCCAGACCATAGCAGACTGTGGATGGACCTGCCCATCATGTTCCTTGGTACTCAAGATCTTCAAACCAAGTTGTCCTTAACTTTGAAATGTGTTCCTGAAATGTTCTAATACTCAACCACTACAAAGAGTTGTTACTCTTTAAATGAAGGAGTTTTATGCACAATTAGCAGAAATCACAGGAAGACATTTTCAAATGGTACCATCTGGCTGTACCTGCCTCAATTCTACCAGTTGTTTCTATATAACGTGACGTGGAGGAGCTGGTGTTGGACTGGGGTGGACAGTTAAAAATCCCACAACACCAGGTTATAGTCCAACAGCTTTATTTGGAAGCACTACCTTTCAGAGCGCTGTCCTTTCATCAGGTAACTATTGGGGCAGAATCATAAGATACAGAATTTATTGCAGAAGATCATAGTGTCATGTGATTAAAATGAAATATTGAACATTGTTTTAATTGCAATACACTGTGATCTTTTGCTATAAATTCTGTCTTATGATCCTGCCCCACCTGATGAGGGAGCAGTGCTCTGAAAGCTAGTGCTTGCACATAAACCCGTAGAACTATAACCTGGTGTTGTGGAACTTTTAATTTTCTATATAACAAGCAGTTTGAGTGAACTGAGTGAAAGAGTTAAGCATGCAGTTTACCATACCTTCATGAAGATAAGAAACAGCAAATTGCAAGCAGAGCTAAATTATCCAGTTAGGGGTTTTTCATCTCCTTCTGAAGTATCTCAAGGCCTTATAAAGTTAAACTCGAATATCTGGCCCTTAGCTGGAGAGTTGCATACCAACTCCACTTTGTAAAAGATACTTAATTAAAATTCCTTGTCATCAGTTAGGACCAAAGTTTAAGCAAATGCTAGTGAGTAGCTTCCTGGGCTGTTTCCTTGTTCGTGTACTCATAGATGCCTTTGTAAAACTTATAATAATGAATGGGAAAAAGAGGCAGTCTCCATCAGGTCTAAATTCTCCTCCATCAGGAATCCTGGAAATCCATTAGCTGGAGACAGGGAACCGCCTAGTTGCTTTATACTCTTACTTATGGTGATTTCTTCTGAGTCTGAGGAAAATCTGTTGGTCTCTATTCAATGAGGGACTACTTCACTTCAGAATTAAATTTTCACTGCATACTATTTTAAAGATGGCATAGAAACAAGTTTGCAAAAGATGGTCCACAAAGGAATTTCACATGATCATATGAACCAGAGTGCCACACAGCTAGCATTTAAGGAGAATTTATGTCCCCAGAAATTGGAGGCCAGGAGAGCATTTCTCTTTAAAGTTGAGAAACACTTCCTTTACACTTTCTGTTTACTGGCAAAACTCACATTTGTCACTGCACGCTAAGTGATTCTGAGAATGAGAAATGCTTTATAGAGCAAGCAGAACTGCTAATCATTGAACACTAACTAATAAAAGTTTGAGGAGGGTTTTTAATTATTGGTCATACCACTCGGGAGTTTTAAAGTAAGACACTATGTAGAGTTATGATGAGTAAAAAGCACATATAATGTACACTAAAGTGCTTTTAAGAATTTTTCTATGCATTCAGGGTATCACAGCTGCATCTAAAACTTGTGAAGTTTCAAGGTGCTCTATGATTTATTTTTAAAATTGGATGAGCTAGCTGTCCATGTCAACAGGAATACAACAAATACCGAAGGGACCCCATGGTGGGCTCTCTCTCATTATGTTATGGTACTTGATTTTGTTTTGCTGAGTTTCTTCATGGACACATTTTAACTTTCACAGTGCTTGCTAATGGGCAATCTCCAAAATAACTATACACAAGGCACCGCATCTACAGAAAACAAATTAACCATCCAAACACCAACACAGAGCCCATTGTCAGTGAGGTTCTCAGCTCCGTGCTTCTATTACATAACTGTGCGTCACAACACAATGTTTTCAAGGAAACTCTTATTCCAGCAAACTCCCCAATATTGGTTTTCTGGCATTGATCTTGTGAAATGCATCCACGGCTTGCAATAAAAGTTTTTCCTGTGGATAAGTAAAAAGTTGCAATTATCCACATTATATTCATCATTCAAAGTCATCATGGAGTGGATGGGAACACTACCTTACAACTGACTGATACACAAACATTCTCAGAAAGTCCTTTGCATCTACACAGCACATTCCATGGCCTACAGCTATTTCCCAAGCACTGCTGAAATATTGAAAACATGACTGCCAACTTGCAACACAGCAAGATCCAACAAACGGCAATATGATAATGACTAGATGATCTCTTTTTGTTATTCTGAATGATGATCATTGGCAAGGGCCCCAGGGCTCCCAGTCTTCTTTGGGTTTTTTTTTAATGAGATGTCCTGAACATTGTGCAATTATCAGTGAGCAGACTAATTTTCTGTGATTCATGTACAAGGATATCTAGATTCCTCTACACCGAAGCACTCTGAAAGTTCTTTCCGTTTGGAGAATAAGTTACTTTCCTGCTCTTCTGACTAAAATAGATAATCTCATACTTATCTAGGTTAAACTCCATCTGCTTAATTTTAGCCCATTCAGCTAATCTATGAATTTCTTATTTCTTCACTGCAACTTACTTTCTTACCTACTGTATTTTATCTGCAAACTTAGCTAGAGTAATTTCTATCGCCACAACAAAATCATTAATTTAGATTGTAAATAGTTGGGACCCGAGGAATACCATGATTGGCTGCCAACAACCACAACCATCTTTCTTCACTCGTCATGACTTCAATCAGCACAGAATTGTCCTCTGATCCCTCCAATTTTACTCAGACTGGCCAATGACTAACTGAGTTGAAAAGTGTGGCGCTGGAAAAGCACAGCAGGTCAGGCAGCAACCAAGGAGCAGGAATGTTGAGCTTTTGGGCATAAGCCCTGTGCCAGGAATGATGAAGGGCTTATGCCTGAAACGTTGACTCTTATGCTCCTTGGATGCTGCCTGACCTGCTACGCTTTTCCAGCACCATACTTTCGACTCTGACTCTCCAGCACCTGCAGCCCTCACTTTCTTCTGATGCTGAACTGAGCACCTCTGGAGTTCAGCTATTCATTCCACAATTGAACCAAACTAAACTGCAGCAGAGGTTCCCTGTTGGAAGCTGAACTGAGTATCAATCAGCAGGTTACTGTCCTCACTTGCTGATGACTGAGAGTACATTGATTGGCAACAATTTGCAAGGTTGGATTTTTTCCTGTTGTTTCAATTTTGCACTGAATACTCAGCATTCTGAGTAAGCTTCATCCAAACTAAAACGGGAACTAAAATTGCTGTAATATTGCTGCACTTGGCTGTTTTACTCTCTCATTTACTTCAAGCAAATTATAAACAACAATAAAGAGCAGTACAGCATAGGAACAGGCCATATGACCCACCCTCTATTCCCTGCCTAGTCATGTATCTGTCCAAATGCCGTTTAAACGTTGCTATTGTATCAGCCTCTCCAGCACCTCCTCTGGTAGCACATTCCAGTCACTTACCACCCTCTGTGTAAAAAACCCTCAACCCCCAGATCTCCTTCAAACTTACCCCCTCTCACCTTAAACTATGACCCCTACCCATTGTTGTTTCGAAAAGACCCTGACTATCCATCCTATCATTCTATCCTGGGAAAAAGACCCCGACTATCCATCCTATCATTCTATCCTGGGAAAAAGACCCCGACTATCCATCCTATCATTCTATCCTGGGAAAAAGACCCCGACTATCCATCCTATCATTCTATCCTGGGAAAAAGACCCCGACTATCCATCCTATCATTCTATCCTGGGAAAAAGACCCTGACTATCCATCCTATCATTCTATCCTGGGAAAAAGACCCCGACTATCCATCCTATCATTCTATCCTGGGAAAAAGACCCCGACTATCCATCCTATCATTCTATCCTGGGAAAAAGACCCCGACTATCCATCCTATCATTCTATCCTGGGAAAAAGACCCCGACTATCCATCCTATCATTCTATCCTGGGAAAAAGACCCCGACTATCCATTCTATCATTCTATCCTGGGAAAAAGACCCCGACTATCCATCCTATCATTCTATCCTGGGAAAAAGACCCCAACTATCCATCCTATCATTCTATCCTGGGAAAAAGACCCCGACTATCCATCCTATCATTCTATCCTGGGAAAAAGACCCCGACTATCCATCCTATCATTCTATCCTGGGAAAAAGACCCTGACTATCCATTCTATCATTCTATCCTGGGAAAAAGACCCTGACTATCCATCCTATCATTCTATCCTGGGAAAAAGACCCCGACTATCCATCCTATCATTCTATCCTGGGAAAAAGACCCCGACTATCCATTCTATCATTCTATCCTGGGAAAAAGACTGCAACTATCCATCCTATCATTCTATCCTGGGAAAAAGACCCTGACTATCCATCCTATCATTCTATCCTGGGAAAAAGACCCTGACTATCCATCCTATCATTCTATCCTGGGAAAAAGACTGCAACTATCCATCCTATCATTCTATCCTGGGAAAAAGACCCCAACTATCCATCCTATCATTCTATCCTGGGAAAAAGACCCTGACTATCCATCCTTTCATTCTATCCTGGGAAAAAGACCCCAACTATCCATCCTATCATTCTATCCTGGGAAAAAGACCCTGACTATCCATCCTATCATTCTATCCTGGGAAAAAGACTCCAACTATCCATCCTATCATTCTATCCTGGGAAAAAGACTCCAACTATCCATCCTATCATTCTATCCTGTGAAAAAGACCCCAACTATCCATCCTATCATTCTATCCTGGGAAAAAGACCCTGACTATCCATCCTTTCATTCTATCCTGGGAAAAAGACCCTGACTATCCATTCTATCATTCTATCCTGGGAAAAAGACCCTGACTATCCATCCTATCATTCTATCCTGGGAAAAAGACTCCAACTATCCATCCTATCATTCTATCCTGGGAAAAAGACTCCAACTATCCATCCTATCATTCTATCCTGGGAAAAAGACCCTGACTATCCATCCTATCATTCTATCCTGGGAAAAAGACCCTGACTATCCATCCTATCATTCTATCCTGGGAAAAAGACCCCGACTATCCATCCTATCATTCTATCCTGGGAAAAAGACCCTGACTATCCATCCTATCATTCTATCCTGGGAAAAAGACCCCAACTATCCATCCTATCATTCTATCCTGGGAAAAAGACCCTGACTATCCATCCTATCATTCTATCCTGGGAAAAAGACCCTGACTATCCATCCTATCATTCTATCCTGGGAAAAAGACTCCAACTATCCATCCTATCATTCTATCCTGGGAAAAAGACCCCAACTATCCATCCTATCATTCTATCCTGGGAAAAAGACCCTGACTATCCATCCTATCATTCTATCCTGGGAAAAAGACTCCAACTATCCATCCTATCATTCTATCCTGGGAAAAAGACCCCAACTATCCATCCTATCATTCTATCCTGGGAAAAAGACCCTGACTATCCATCCTATCATTCTATCCTGGGAAAAAGACCCTGACTATCCATTCTTTCATTCTATCCTGGGAAAAAGACCCTGACTATCCATCCTATCATTCTATCCTGGGAAAAAGACCCCAACTATCCATTCTATCATTCTATCCTGGGAAAAAGACCCCAACTATCCATTCTATCATTCTATCCTGGGAAAAAGACTCCAACTATCCATTCTTACCCATGTCTCTCATAATTTTGGAAACTTCTATTAGACTGGCCCTCACCCTTTGATATTCAAGTGAATACAAACCAAGTTTGCCCAATCACTTCTCATAGTTAATCCCCTCCAAACCAGGCAACATCCTGGCAAACTGTTTCCATAAATGATCCAAAGCCTCCATATCCTTCTGGTAGTCAGGCAACCAGAACGTACACAATGTTCCCAAAGGTGGCCTGACTAAAGCCCTCCGAACAGTTGCAACATGACTTGCCAATTTTTATACTCCATGTCCTGACTGATGAAGACAAGCTTGCCACGCATCTTATGGACCACCTTTTCCACCTGTGTTTCAGGGAACTGTGGACTGTATGCCTAGGTCCCTCTGTATGTTGATGCTGCTGTAAGTTCTGCCATTTACTGTATACCTCCCTCCTGCCCTAAATCTTCCAAAATGGATCATGAAGGGCTTTTGTCCGAAACGTCGATTTCGCTGCTGGTTGGATGCTGCCTGAACTGTTGTGCTCTTCTAGCACCACTAATCCACCAAAGATTTGTCCAGATTAAACTCCATCTGCTATGTTTCTACCCAAGTCTCCAGCCTACCTATATCCTGCTGTATTCTTTGGCAATCCTCCTCACTATCCACTGTTCCCACAATCTTTATGTCGTCTACAGGCCACCTACATTCTCCTACGCATATATAAATATTACAACAACAGGGGTGCCATCACTGATCCCTGGGTACACTACTGGTCACAGATCTCCAGTCAGAAGAACACCCTTCCACCTCTACTCTCAAAGCCAGTTCTGTAGCCATAATACCAGCTCTCTGTGGATCCCATGTGACTTCACCTTTTGTATCAGCCTGCCACATGGAACCTTGTCAAAGGCCTTGCCGAAGTCCATGTAGACAACATCTACCACCCTGTCCCCATGCTTTTTACTGTGCCTCGGTACATGTGACAATGAATTCAATTCAATGCAATCATCTTTGTCACTTGCACAAAAAATTCTAATTTGAGAGACATGACCTTCCCCACACAAAGTCATGCTGCCTATCAGTAATAAGTCCATAGTTTTCCAAATGTGAGTAAATCCCATTGCTAAGAATCCTCTCCAACAATTTCCCTACCACTGACATAATCCTGTCGGCCTGTAATTTCCTGGATTATCCCTGTTGCCCTTCTTAAACAAAGGAATAACATTGGACCATTGGAATCTCTTTTGGGGTAGAATTGACCTGTACAAGAAGGACGATTGCACCTAAATTGGAAGGGGACTAATATACTGGCAGGGAGATTTGCGAGAGCTGCTCGGGAGGATTTAAACTAGTAAGGTGGGGGGGGGGGGGGGGGGGGCGGTGGTGGGAGATAGTGAAGAAAGAGATCAACCTGAGACGGGTACAGTTGAGAACAGAAGTGAGTCAAACATTCAGGGCAGGCAGGGACATGGTAGGACTAATAAAATAAACTGCATTTATTTCAATGCAAGGGGCCTAACAGGGAAGGCAGATGAACTCAGGGCATGGTTAGGAACATGGGACTGGGATGTCATAGCAATTACAGAAACATGGCTCAAGGATGGGCAGGGCTGGTAGCTTAATGTTCCAAGGTACAAATGCTCCAGGAAGGATAGAAAGGGGGGGCAAGAAAGGAGGGGGAGTGGCGTTTTTGATAAGGGATAGCATTACAGCTGTGCTGAGGGAGGTTATTCCTGGAAATACATCCAGGGAAGTTATTTGGGTGGAATTGAGAAATAAGAAAGGGATGATCACCTTATTGGGATTGTATTTTATTGACCCCCTAGTAGTCAGAGGGAAATTGAGAAACAAACTTGTAAGGAGATCGCAGCTATCAGTAAGAATGATAGGGTGGTTATGGTAAGGGATTTTAACTTTCCAAACATCGACTGGGACTACAATAGTGTTGAGGGTTTAGATGGAGAGGAATTTGTTAAGTGTGTACAAGACAATTTTCTGATTCAGTATGTGGATGTACCTACTAGAGAAGGTGCAAACTTGACCTAATCTTGGGAAATAAGGCAGGGCAGGTGACTGAGGTGTCAGTGGGGGAGCACTTTGGGGCCAGCGACCATAATTCCATTCATTTTAAAATAGTGATGGAAAAGGATAGACCAGATCTAAAAGCTGAAGTTCTAAATTGGAGAAAGGCCAATTTTGATGGTATTAGGCAAGAACTTTCGAAAGCTGATTGGGAGCAGATGTTTGCAGGTAAAGGGACGGTTGGAAAATGGGAAGCCTTCAGAAATGAGATAACAAGAATCCAGAGAAAGTATATTCCTGTTAGGGTGAAAGGAAAGGCTGGTAGGTATAGGGAATGCTGGATGTCTAAAGAAATTGAGGGTTTGGTTAAGAAAAAGAAGGAAGCATATGAAAGGTATAGACAGGATCAAATCGAGTGAATCCTTAGAAGAGTGTAAAGGAGTATAGTTAAGAGGGAAATCAAGAGGGCAAAAAGGGGACATGAAATAGCTTTGGCAAATAGAATTAAGGAGAATCCAAAGGGTTTTTAAGGACATTAAGGACAAAAGGGTAACTAGGGAGAGAATAGGGCCCCTCAAAGACTCGCCTTTGTGTGGAGCCACAGAAAATGGGAGAGATACTAAATGAATATTTTGCATCAGTATTTACTGTGGAAAAGGATATGGAAGATATAGAAAGTAGCAAAATAGACGGTAACATCTTGCAAAATGTCCATATTATAGAGGAGGAAGTGCTGGATGTTTTGAAATGCATCAAGGTGGATAAATCCCCAGGACCTAATTAGGTGTACACAAGAACTCTGGGAAGCTAGAGAAGTGATTGCTGGGCCTCTTGCTGAGATATTTGTATCATCGATAGTCACAGGTGAGGTGCCGGAAGACTGGAGGTTGGCTAACGTGGTGCCACTGTTTAAGAAGGGTGGTAAGGACAAGCCAGGGAACTATAGACCAGTGAGCCTGACCTCGGTGGTGGGCAAGTTGTTGGAGGGAATCCTGAGGGACAGGATGTACATGTATTTGGAAAGGCAAGGACTGATTAAGGATAGTCAACATGGCTTTGTGCGTGGGAAATCATGTCTCACAAACTTGATTGAGTTTTTTGAAGAAGTAACAAAGAGATTGATGAGGGCACAGAGGTAGATGTGATCTTTATGGAATTCAGTAAGGCGTTCGACAAGGTTCCCCATGGGAGACTGATTAGCAAGGTTAGATCTCACGGAATACAGGGAGAACTAGCCATTTAGATACAGAACTGGCTCAAAGGTAGAAGACAGAGAGTGACGGTGGAGGGTTATTTTTCAGACTGGAGGCCTGTGACCAGTGGAGTGCCACAAGGATCGGTGCTGGGTCCTCTACTTTTTGTCATTTACTTAAATGATTTGGATACGAGCATAACAGGTATAGTTAGTAAGTTTGCAGATGACACCAAAATTGGAGGTGTAGTGGACAGCAAAGAAGGTTACCTCAGATTACAACAGGACCTTGATCAGATGGGCCAATGGGCTGAGAAGTGGCAGATGGAGTTTGACTCAGATACATGTGAGATGCTGCATTTTGGGAAAGCAAACCTTAGCAGGACTTATACACTTAATGGTAAGGCCCTAGGGAGTGTTGCTGAACAAAGAGACCTTGGAGTGCAGGTTCATAGCTCCTTGAAAGTGGAGTCGCAGGTAGATAGGATAGTGAAGAAGGCATTTGGTATGCTTTCCTTTATTAGTCAGAGGATTGAGTACAGGAGTTGGGAGGTCATGTTGCGGCTGTACAGGACATTGGTTAGGCCACTATTGGAATATTGCGTGCAATTTTGGTCTCTTTCCTATTGGAAAGATGTTGTGAAACTTGAAAGTGTTCAGAAAAGATTTACAAGGATGTTGCCAGGGTTGGAGGATTTGAGCTATAAGGAGAGGCTGAACAGGCTGGGGCTGTTTTCCCTGGAGTGTCAAAGGCTGAGGAGTGATCTTATAGAGATTTACAAAATTATGAGGGGCATGGATAGGATAAATAGACAAAGTCTTTTCCCTGGGGTCGGGGATTCCAGAACTAGAGGCCATAGGTTTAGGGTGAGAGGGGAAAGATATAAAAGAGACCTAAGGGGCAACTTTTTCACGCAGAGGGTGGTATGTGTCTGGAATGAGCTGCCAGAGTATGTGGTGGAGGCTGGTACAATTGCAACATTTAAGAGGCATTTGGATGGGTATATGAATAGGAAGGGTTTGGAGGGATATGGGCCGGGTGCTGGCAGGTGGGACTAGATTGGGTTGGGATATCTGGTCCGCATGGACGGATTGGACGGAAGGGTCTGTTTCCATACTATACATCTCTATGACTTTATGACTATTCCTCAGTCCTCTGGGATCTCTCCTGTAATTAAGCAGGATATGAAAAATTCATACAAAACCTAAACAATTTTCTCATCCACACCTTTAGTGTTCTGTGATAAATCCCATCAGGTCTTGGGGATCTGTCTACCTTCATGCTTTTTTAAAACACCTAATCCCTCCTCCTCTTTTACAATGACATATCCTGGAGAACCAATATTGTCTCCCCGAGATTCACCATCCACCATGTCTTTTGTGAATGTGTTATGAAGATGTGGAAGTACTGTACCTTCACGAGAGTTAAAAGCTAGCAGGTCTACCTGACAGCACCAAGTGTTTTGAACAATATATAATGTAACCCTTTGGTCCAGCAGCTAGGGTAGCTAATTGCTTGGAAACAAAACAAATTTGAATTTGGCCAATTTGTTTAAATCATACCCCAAAAAGTTTGAATTTAGTATATTGACAATATTGAAACCCAATGACACAATCCAATGCTTTGGGGTTATAAGGAGGGTTTACCCTATATCATAACAGTTTGGGGTTTCATTACTGGGATTTGAATAGTTTGGGGGTGCTTTTGTCTGCAATTTGAACAGTTTGGGTCTTAGATTTGGGATTTGAACTGGTTTAGACAGATTTGAATAGATTTGGGAGTACGAAAAGTCCCAGCAGATATAAATTCTTGCAGGTTAGTGTCCTAGATCTTTAAATAAAACGTAGGTGAAGCAATTTGTTTAATTCTGGTAACTTGTGGTTGATTTAATTAAAAGTGACAGAAATGGCTCTTAAAATTGCTAAAGAGGTTCTGGGATTTGAAGATGATTCTCAAATTTGCCAAGAAAGTTTAGAAGGAAAGAAAAAGGCCATACTTTTAGAATTAGCTAATAAGTTAGATTTAACAAAGGAGAAAAGTAAAGCTGAAATTGTAAGGGAGTTACTCAAACACTGGGTATGTCAGAGAAACAGAGAAGTGCAGTAGAGGTAGAAAAATGTGAAGTACAATTGAGGAAAAGAGAGTTAGAAGATAAACAGAGAGAGGGGGAAGAGAGAGAGAGAGGTTTTTTGCTGAGCAAAGAGAGAGAGCAATGGAGGGAAAAAAGGGAGAGAAGGTTCTTAGCTGAGCAAAAAGAGAGGAAATTTGAACTTGAAAAGTTGCAATTTGGTCAGCAAAGTCAAGTTAACAGGATGGAGATTAAAAGAGAAGGTACTGGTATGTCAAAACGCTGCCACATTTTGATGAGAAAAATGTTGAAGCCTTCTTTATTTCATTTGAAAAATTGGCTAGGCAGGTGGAGTGGTCCAAGGATTTATGGGTAATGTTAGTTCAAACTAAACTGGTGGGCAGAGCTAATAAGCTATTTGCTACACTGTCAGATGAGGGGTCAAGAGATTATGAAGAGGTTAAACAGGCTATTTTAAGCGCTTATGAATTGGTACCAGAAGCATATAGACAGCGGTTTAGAAACACAAAGGAGGAACCAGGTCAGACTTATGCTGAGTTCAAAAGAATTAAAGATAGTCATTTTGATAGATGGGTGCGTGTTTTAAAAACTCACTTTCAGAACTGGTAAGTATTCACATGGAGGAACAGAAAGTTCAGGAAGTGAGAAGGACAGCAGAATTAGCAGATGAGGACATGTTGGGGCATAAGACAAGCTTCCGGCCAGAATTTCGTCCTGTGAGAGATAGAAGTTGGGAGAAGGAGAGAACCTACACTATGAAAGAAAGAGTACAGAACACTGGTAAGAGTTTACCACAGGTTAAAGAGGCAGCCCAAGAGGGTGGAAACGAGGTGAAAGGCCTCAGATGTTTCCACTGTGGTAAAGTGGGACATGTAAAGTCACAGTGCTGGTGGTTAAAGAAAAGCACTGTGAGAAAAGATGTGGTAAAAGAAGCTAAGCCAGTGGTATTAGTGAAGGTAGTAAAGGAGACCCCAAGAGGAGCTGAGGACCTGCAGGAGAGTGCACAGTCTCGGCAGGGGCTGGGTACGGAGTTAGTACCTGATCGCTATGAAGAATTCGCTTCTGTGGGTAAAGTTTACTCAGAAAGAACAGAGGGAGAAGGGCAATAAGTTATAATTTTGAGAGATACAGGATCTAACCAGTCACTGATAGTCGGGGATGAGCGAATGTGCACTCTTTCTGATCTGTTACCCAAGAGTGTGGTAATTTGTGGGATAGATGGACAGAAATTTAACATCGGCCTATGTAAGATCAGGTTGGAGTGCCAACTCAAGACTGGGGAAGTTACAGTACGAGTGATTGACCAAGTGTCAGTTCCAGGAATTCAGTTTGTTCTTGTGAATGATTTGGCAGGATCCAAGGTGGGAGTGACACCCCTTGTGGTGGAGAAGCCCAAGGAAGACCAAGAAACTGAGGAGATAAAACAGAAATATCCTGGTATTTTCCCAGACTGTGTGGTAACCAGATCCCACTATCATAAGTCACAGCACAAAGCAAAAAGTAAAAAGAAAGATGAAGGAGCTGCGATTCAGTTAGCAGACACCCTGTTTGACATAATGATGCAGGAAGAACCTGAACAGGCAGAGGGTCAGACAGAAGTGTCTCCTCCTGAAAGGCTAAGGGACTTGCAACAGAAAGACAAAACAGTAAAAGATTTATATGTGGATGCGTACTCTGAAAAGGAGGCAGAGAATATTCCAGAGGGTTATTATCTGAAAGAAAGAATCATAAGATGGAAATGGAGGCCGTGGCAGGTTAGTGCAGAGGAGAAATGGGCCGAAGTGCACCAGATTGTGTTGCCGGTAGCATACAGACAGGAAGTATTATGGGTTGCACATGAACTACCTATAGGAGGTCACATAGGGATATGAAAGACTCAGGCTAAGGTACAAAAGCATTTTTATTAGTCTGGAATGCACAAGGCTGTAATTGACCTTTGCCGTACATGTCATACATGCCAAATGGTTGGTAAGCCACAGGCAATAATAGAACCAGCACCTTTGTTGCCAATTCCCCCATTTGAACAACCTTTCACACGGGTTATAATTGATTGTGTAGATCCCCTCCCGAGAACCATAAGTGGGAACCAGTACTTGTTAACCAGAATGGATGTGTCTACCAGATTTCCGGAGGCAATTCCATTACGGAGTATCAAGGCAAAAAGGGTGGTAGAGGATTAGTAGCTTTCTTCACACAGTATGGGCTACCCAAAGAAATTCAGTCAGACCAAGGGTCAACTTTTACTGCTAGCCTGTTGAAGGAGGTTATGGATAGCTGAGGCATACAGCACTTTAAATCCAGTGTGTATCATCCTGAATCCCAGGGAGCTTTAGAAAGGTGGCATCAGACCTTGAAGACCATGTTGAGAGCGTACTGTCAGGGTCACCCGAATAATTGGGATAAAAGTATCCCATTCATATTGTTTACCATTAGAGATGCCCCAAATGAATCTACTCCATTCACTCCCTTCACGTTAATATTTGGGCATGAAGTGAAAGGCCCTTTGAAATTAATTAAAGAAAAATTGACAGGACCAAAGTCAAGAGATCTCACTCTCACACTATGTATTGGAGGTAAGAGACAGACTAAATCGAGTAGGTGAGTTAGCTAAACAACACCTAAAGAGGGCACAGTGTGGAATGAAGCAGGTGACAGACAGAAGCTCTGAGACTCAGACGTGTTCCCAATGGGATGACATGTTAGTACTGTTACAGTGATAGGAGATCCCTTCCAAACCAAGTTTAGTGGTCTCTTTCAAATTGAAGAAAAGTTGAGTCGGGTAAACTATCTAGTATAGATGCCAGATGGAAAAACAGGTATCATAGAAAAAAAGGTAAAATGTGAACATGCTGAAACTGTATTATACTCGAGAGAAAGAACTGGAGAAACAGGTGTTAGTTACTGCCCAGCAGGGTGAGGAATCAAATCCAGAGGATGTGGATTTTGATCTGCCTCAAAATAGATTAAAAAATGAAGAAGTCCTTGAGGAATGGGATAGGTTAGTAAGCTATCTGTCTCAGGAGTATACAATGCAGTTGAAAGATTTGTTACTGCAGTGTAAGGACATATGTAAGAATCAGATGGGGAGGACTACTGTTATTGTACAAGAAGTAGACATAGGGAACACTGCTCCAATAACACCCTTATCGGCTTAATCATTTCAAAATCGGACAGGTCCAGGTGAAGGTGGAGGCCACGCTCGACAAGGATATCACTGAATCAAGCCAGAGTGAGTGGAGTTCACTGATGGTCTTAATTCCCAAACTGGACAGGACTCATTCTGTGTGGATTATCAGAAGGTCAACGGCGTTATTCAATTTCTAGATCGGAGGACTGTATCGAAAAAGTCGGACAAGCCAGTGACATCACCAAGTTGGACTGGCAGGTACACTTATCAGAGACAACAGAAGAAATTTCTGCGTTTGTAACCCCAAATAGGCGATATCAGTTTTAAATGATGCTCTTTGGAATGAAGAATGCACATGCCTCATTCTAAAGACTCATGAACAGAGTTGTGGGTGGGTTAACAAACTGGGCAGTCGATTTGGATGATGTAGTGATCTTTAGTCAGTCCTGGAAAGATCACATGGTACAGTTGGCAGAGCTGCTTGAATGACTATGAGAAGCAAAACTGGTGATAAACCTAAATAAAACGGAATTCGCAAAAGCAGAGGTGATGTTCTTGGGACATAACATCAGTCATGGAAAGCTAACCGCATGGAATGCAAAGACGAAAGCCATCGAGGAATTTCCATGACCAACTTCGAAGAAAGAGGTGATTCGATTCTTAGGACACAGTGGATTCTATCGGAAGTTTGTTCCAAACTTCAGCAGTGTAGTGGCATTGTTAACTGATTTGCTGAAGAAGAACAACGCCAAGTTTCAGTGGACAGAACAATATCAGGAGGCAAACGACTATTTGAAAGCCATATTAACCACCAAACCAGTTTTAGCTACATCAAAATTTTTAAAACCTTTTAAAGTCAGCTTCGATGCGAGTGACACTGGAGTTGGAGCTGTACTCCTCCAGGAAGGTGAGGATGGGATTGAACTGCCAGTTGGTTACTTTTCAAAGAAGTTCAACATCCACCAGAGGAAACAGTCCACGATCGAAAGGGAACTACTGAGATGGTACTGGCCTTACAACATTTTAATGTTTATGTCATAAACAACGTGTTGGATCACAACCCTCTTACATTCTTAGAATGCTTTACAGACAAGAATATGAGATAATTTCATTGGAGTTTATATTACAGACTTTTAATTTAAAAATCATACATGCTGTGGGTCGTATGAATGTAATTGAAGATGCACTATCTGATAAAGTTTAGCTGCGACTTGTATTTATTGAATTTTTTTAATATATACAGGTATATGGAAGAAGTTAAGGTGAACTTAGGTTAAAGTTATCTGTATGTTAGGGTAATGCATTTAAAGAATAGAAAAAAAAGAAGCCATCTTTTCATTATGATGGTTCATTCTTTCTTAACGGGGGAGATGTTATGAAGATGTGGATGTACTGTACCTTCAAGAGAGTTAAAAGCTATCAGAACTACCTGACAGCACCAAGTGTTCTGAACAAGATTCAATGTAACCATTTGGTTCAGCAGCTAGTGTAGCTGGTTGCCTGGAGACAAAACAAATTTGAATTTGGCCAATCAATTTAAATTACACTCCAAAAAACCAACCACCAATCAAGTTTGAATTTAGTATATTGACAATATTAAAACCCAATGACACAATCCGATGCTTTGGGAGTATAAGGAAAAATTGAACAGTTGGGAGGAGAACTGCCAAGCCACCAGCATATACAGACTGCCTGAAAAATACCTCTCTGAAAGGTACCTTCATCAATCAGTGACCTGTGAAAGAGAAATCCTAAGAAGAAGCAAATCTACAAAGGAAGATATAGACAGAAGATTTGACAGCTGGCTGGTTTTGAAATTTGAATTTTTCAGTAATTTTTGTGGGCGGCACGGTGGCACAGTGGTTAGCACTGTTGCCTCACAGTGCCAGAGACCCGGGTTCAATTCCCACCTCAGGCGACTGACTGTGTGGAGTTTTCACATTCTCCCCGTGTCTGCGTGAGTTTCCTCCGGGTGCTCCGGTTTCCTCCCACAGTCCAAAGATGTGCAGATCAGGTGAATTGGCCATGCTAAATTGCCCGTAGTGTTAGGTAAGGGGTTGATGTAGGGGTATGGGTGGGTTGCGCTTCGGCGGGGCGGTGTGGACTTGTTGGGCCGAAGGGCCGGTTTCCACACTGTAAGTAATCTAATCTAAATCTTAAACGTGGGTTTTATTGGACTAGTATTACAGAAGAGAAAGTAAAAGATAGGTTAACAGAAGGAGATGTAAATAGTTGTTTGTTAATTATTCTCTGTTATACTTTAAGAAATAAAGTTGTTACTTTTTACTTTAAATAGTCCTTGGCCTCTTGAATTTTCACAGATTAATGTACGGGATAAATCCTTTCTGTGTTACTGGTTTCAAATTAACAGAGGGGGTTTACCCCATGTCTTAACAAATGCCGAAGGAAAGATTCGTTAAGGACCTCACCCACTTCCTCCGGCTCGACACACAAATTCCCTCCTTTGTCATTGTGTGAACCTACCCTTTCCCTAGCTACCCTCTTGCTCCTAGTATATGTATAAACTGCCTTGGGATTTTCCTTAGTCATTTGCCAAGGACATTTCATGGCCCCTTTTGGTCCTCCTAACTCCTTGACTAGGCTCTTTCCTGCTATCTTTACCTTCTTTGAGGGCTCTCTCTGCCTTCAGTTTCCTAAACCTTCCATGTGCCTCCTTTTCTTTTTATTACGCTCTCAATTTCTCTTGTCATCCCAAGTTGCTGAAGTTTGCCATCCTTCGTTTTTACAGGAACATGCTAGTCCTGAACTCTAATCAACTGGCCTTTAAAAGATTCCCACATGCCAGATATGGATTCGCCCTCAAACAGCTGATCCCAATCCACATTCTCCAGTTCCTGCCTAATATTGTGGTAGTTAACCATCCCCAATTATGTACTTTCACCCAAGGAGTACTCTTATTCTCATCCAACAGTCACTTAAAACTCACAGAATTATGGTCACTCTTCCCAAAATGTTCCCCCACTGGAACTTTGACCATTTGGCCAGTCTCATTCCACAATATCATGTCTAGTACGGCCTTTTCCCTAGGTGGGCTATTTGCATATTGTTTCAAAAACCTATCTTGGACACACCTAACAAATCCTGCCTAAACAAGCCCCAGCACTAAGGAAGACCCACTCAATACAGGTAAAGTTAAAATCATCCGCCACAACAATTTTCTATAACCTATCCACGTCCTCCCTCAGTACAGTTTGTGATTGTCTCCCTAATCAGTCACGCAACTGCCCAGACTCTTACATCGCTCTCTATTACGCCTGAAACACCTAAACCCTAGAACATTGTCCATTTCTAAACTAAGTGTCTGTAATCGCTATAAATCACCAGCAAGGTGAACTTTAGATGTCTCCCCTGCCTGCATACAATATTCCCCTGTAATTCCTCTGTTCCCAGTCCTGAGAACAGAAGAACTACTTGGTTAGGGTAAAGACAACTTCTTCTTTCCTGGCAAACCAGTACTATTATTTGAGAATTCTAATAACTTAAAATGCTCTATTGATGGAAATGTGCCTATTTGTTATGGGAAACACTGCAATAGATCTTGCACAGTCTCAACCCAGCCAGAGAAAACAAGACTCTACAAGAGTAAACCATATAATTTAAATGTCTGATGATTAATTTTACAGACAGAAAACAACAAACGAGCCAGTTTCCACTTGCAATGAAGCAATTTTCTCCCCTTACTTTTCTGGAATTTATATTTTCTCTGATCATGGCGACACCATACACAGCTGTCCATCCAAGGTGCCCAGTAGGTGACCTAATGTTGGACATCAAACCAAGATGAACAGCTGCAGCTGCTTTCCCACTGCGACTGTAACTGCTTCGCTCTGTCTATATATCTTGTGATCCTTATATCCTTGTATGTTATGATCTGCCTATACTTGGACAAAACAATACTTTCACTGCACTTAGGTCCGTGCGACAACAGCAAATTTGAATGAAGTCACTGACGGTGCAATTATTGGAAATATATTGGGCAAACTACTGTATTACTTATGTTCACGTTTTAAGATAAAAACCTAGGTGATTCTTACTTACGTATTTTACCAACTTTTTTAAAGCAGCTTTCATTCGGGTCACAGATGACTGTTTCCATCTTGCAATCTAAAGGACTTAAAGTATTCTGGTAGCACTTCAGACTCATACCTGTTTAATAAGAACATAAATTGCATTGTTTTAAACTGAATTTTCGGTACCCAGCTTCCAACTGCTTCAAGGCAAAGGTGTTCTGACAAATTATTCTCATATTAACCCATGAAGTTAAATCATAGAATCTCTACAGTGTGGAAACAGGCCATTTGATGTAACATCCACACTGACCCTCCAAACAGTAACCCATCCAGACCCAATCCTCTACCCTAATACTCTACATTTACCTCTGACTAATGCGGTGAAAGGGAGTACTGCAGATGCTACATTTACCTCTGACTAATGCGCCCAACTGCACACCCCTGAACATTATGGACAACTTAGCATGGCCAATTCCCCTGACGTGCACAATCCTGGATTGTGGGAGGAAACTGGAAAATCCAGAGAGAACCCAAGCAGACACGGGGAGAATGTGCAAACTCCACACAAACAGTCACCCGAGGCTGGAATCGAACCCGGTTCCCTAGTGCTGTGAGGTAGCAGTGCTAACCACTGAGCCACCAATGTCCGAAGAAATGCGGGGGTTCAGGTGCGTAGATCTTTAAAGTGTCACAAACAGGTGCAGAAAATAATCCATAAAGCAAATGGAATGATGGTCTTTATATCTCAAGGACTGGAGTACAAGAATGGAAAAGTTATGCTGCAACTGTACAAAATCCAGTTAGAGCACACTTGGAGCAATATGAGCAGATCTGAGCACCACACCTCAGAAAAGATATAATGGCCTTGGAGAGAGTACAACGCAGGTTTACAAGAATCAGGACTCAGGGATTAAGCTTTGAAAAGAGATTATATAATTAACACAGTTTTCCCTTGAACTTAGAAAATTAAGGAGTGATCTGATCAAAATCTTTGAGATTTTAATAGGCAAATACAGGGTAGATAAACTACTTAGACTGGTTGTAGATTCTAGAAATAGGGAGCATAGTCTGAGAATTAGGCCCTGACCATTCAGAGAAATGTTCGGAAGCACTTCTACACACAAAAGGTCACAGATGTTTGGAACTCCCTTCCACAAAAGAAAGGTGCTGTTAGATCATTTGTTAATTTTAAATCTGAGATAGATAAACATTTTGTTAAGCTCAATTATTAAGAGATAAATGTCAATGGCAGGCATTTGCAGTTAGACCATAGGGACAGGCTCGATGGGCTGAAAGGCCTCCTCCTGTACCTATGTTCCATGAAGAGTTTTGATTCATTGTGCAACAGATTACAAATTTAGAACAGGAGCATCAGACAGGTTTATTAATGACCTTAGTGAGCACAGAGGCAGTTATAAAATAAACTGATTTTGTTCATAATCAACATAAAGATTCATATTTTCATGGCTTGACAAAGAAAAATACATAAAATGATGAATATTTCTTTTTGTAGGCTCACTAAAATAACTATTCATTTTTAAATACAAAGGAAAACTGTTAACTTCTTTTCCAAGTAATTTTGTTCACTTATCCATTCTAATCCATTTTGACTGTTGCATTAAATTTGGCAAAAATGGTCAGAGAGTTGTTCTGAGTGAGTTAAAACGTACTAATGATGACTGCTCCCTTCTGCATATTTCAGAAAAGGCTGTGCTAGCACATAACTGCTTACCAATTTAATCGAGGACTTTGGGAAACTTTTGGTCCATTCAGCATTATAATTATTTTCATTTTGTGACTGAGAATGAACAACTTCTGTAGAGGTGGAGTTTACATTAATTAGAGTTGATGGGATGAGACTTATTGTCATGTGTATCGAGGCACAGTGAAAAGCTTTGCTTTGCAAGCAATACAGGCAGATCAGAGTTAAATAGCATAGATAAGTAAATAATAGCTAAATAGCAGCAAAAATAAAAACACAGGTACAGGCAAATGTTAAGAGTTTGTGAGTCCATTCAGTATTCTAACAACAGTAGGGGAGAAATTGTTCTAAAACCTGCTGCTGTGTGTTCAGGCTTCTGTACCTTCTCCCCGATGGTAGAGGTTGTAGAAAAACATTGCCAGGGTGGGATGGATCTTTGAGAATGATGGCGGCCTTTCCTTGATAGTGGGCCTGGTAGATGGATACTATAGATAGGTCGGCCTTGTGATTGTCCGGGCTGAGTTCACCACTATCTGTAACTGTCTCCGATCTTGAATGGTACAGTTACCATACCAGATAGTGATACATTCAGACAGAATGCTCTCGATGGTGCACCTATAAAAGTTGGCAAGGGTATTCACCGTCATGCCAAATTTCCTCAGCTGTCTGAGGAAGAAGAGACATTGTTGGGCCTTTGTAACCAGTGCTTCCACACGAGTCCAAGAAAACTTGTTGTGGATGACCACTCCCAATTGCTTGACACTCTCCACTCATTCCACCTCTGCTGTTGATATGTATGGGGGATATGAGTAACATCCTGCTGAAAGTCACTAATGAGTTCCTTGGTTTTGCTGGCATTGAGAGCTAGGTTGTTCTCAGTGCACCATTTTTTCCAGGTCTTCCACCTCCCATCTGTAATCTGTTTCATTGCCATCTGAGATTCAACCAATTATGGTGATGTGATCAGCGAATTTGTAAATGGCACTAGTCAGTATTTGGCGACACAGTCATGACTATACAGTGAGTACAGTAGGGGGCTGTGTACGCAGTTCTGGAGGGCTCCAGTGTTGAGTGTTAGTGAGGATGAAATATTGTCCCCAATCTTCACTGATTGTGGCCTGTGGGTCAGGAAACTGAGGATCCAGTTGCAGAGAGTGGGGCTTACTCCAAGATCACTAAGTTTAGTAATCAGTCTCGAGAGGATAATGGTGTTGAAGGCTGAACTGTAGGATTTTTATATAGCTGTTCTTGGTGTCAAGATGTTCTAGAGAGGAGTGAAGGGCAAGTGGTATGGCATCTGAGGTGGATCTGTTGGTCCAATAGGCTATTGGAGTGGGTCAAGAGTAGTGGGGAGGCTGGAGTTGACTATTGCCATGAGCAGCCTTTCAAAGCACTTCATGACCACCGACGTTATGGCGGTTAGTCATTGAGACATGCTGCATGAGCCTTTTTAGGCACAGGGCTGATGTCGGCCATCTTGAAACAGGCAGGGACAGTGGCCTGCTGCAGGGAGAGGTTGAAGATGTCCAAGAAGACCTCTGCCATTTGATCTGCACATGGTCTGAGTGCACGGCCTGGTACTCCGTCTGGTCCCATCGCTTTCCTTGGATTCACAGGAAGGAAAACTGATCTGACCTCTGACGCAGTGACTGTTGGGATAGGCTTGTCAGGACTTGTTAAGAGTAGGTGTTACCTCTCCACCGAAATTCTGCTCAAAGCGAGCATAGAAGGCATTGAGACAATCTAGGAGGGATGTGTTACCGTCTGCTATCTTGCACTGTCTCTTTTTAGAACCTGTGATGTCATTCAGTCCTTGCCATAGATGCCGGGTGTCTATCTGGGTCCCCAGTTTGGATCGGTATTGATCCTTGGCTTTCATAATGGCTCTGCGAAGGTCATACTTGGATTCCTTATATTTGAGTGGGTCTGCTGTTCTGAAGGCCTCAAGCCTGGTTTTTAGCAGGTTCTGTATGTCCTGATTCATCCAGGGTTTCCTGTTGGGGAACATCTGGATTGACTTCCTCGGTGTGCAATTCTCCACACACTTGGTGATAAAGTCTGTGTACTCATCCAAGGTACCTGCGGCCTGTTTGAACACGGCCCAATCAGCCGATTTCAGACAGCACCGGAGTTGATCCTCTGCCTCCTCCAACCAGCACTGGGCCTGTATCCGCGAGGGGTGTCTCCTGCTTGATCTTTTGCCTGTAAGCAGAGAGAACAAACACGGCATTGTGGTTGGAGTTCTCGAAACGAGGGCAGGGGATGGAGCAATAGGCATCTTCCATAGTGGTGTAGCAGTGGTCTAAAATGTTCGGGCTCCTAGTGGGGCAGGTAATGTTCTGGTGGTACCTGGGCAACACCTTCCTTAGAGTGGCTTGATTGAGGTCGCCTTGGCGTGTTCTGTCTCCAGGGTGTGGGTGGTGGAGTACAGCACATCCACAGCTTCCTCAACCTTTGCTTGTGGCGGTATGCACACTGCAGTTAGTATAGCAGCAGGAAATTCCCGCGGTAGGTAGAAGGGGCGGCATTTGATGGTGAGGAATTCAAGGTTTGGGGAGCAATGGCTGCCCAGGGTTGCAATGTCCGTGCACCACAAGTTGTTGATTAAAAGCAAACATCTCCACTCTCTGTCTTACCTGAGGATGTTGTATGGTCCATATGATAGATGGAATAAGCCTGAAGTGCAGAGTTGGGAACGGACGAGTTGAGCCAGATTTCTGTGAAGCAGAGTGCGCAGTAGGCCCGCAGTTCACGCTGGAAGCTGAGCCGTGGTCTGAGTTCAATTAACTTCAATACACCTTCACCAGTGGGAAACCAAAGATTTGGTGAAGGACAGGGGTGAGCTAGAATTACACGCAATGTCACACACTTTCCACTGACTGAATGAGAATATAGGAGGCATGGTTGGTAAGTTTGCTGATGACATCAAAATTGGTGGTACAACAGAGTATGAAGAATGCTATCTTAGAGAACAACAAGATCGTGATCAGATGGGCCAAGGGGTGACAGATGCAATTTAATTCAGACAAATGCAAAGTGTTGCATTTTAGTAATGCAAAACAGGGCAGGACTTACATAGCTAGTGGTAGACCCTTGGGGCATGTTGTTACACAGACAGACCTAGGGGTACAAGTTCATAGTTCCAAGAAAGTGGAGTTGTAGGTAGACAGCGTGGTGAAGAATGTGTTTAGCGTGTCTGCCTTTATTGGTCAGAGCATTAAGTATAGGAATTGGGATGTTATGTTGTGGCTATACAGGACATTGGTGAGGCCGCTTTTAAAATACTGAGTACATTTTGATCGACCTGCTATAGGAATGATATTGCTAAAGCATAGGGTAGAGAAAAAAATTTACAAGAATGTTGCCAGGACTGGAAGGTTTCAGTGATAAGGAGAGGCTGGATAGGCAGGGACTATTTTCCCTGGAGCGTCGGAGACTGAAGAATGATCTTTTGGAGATTTATAAAATCATAAGCAGCATACACCCCAAGAACTGGTGCAGTTTGAGAAGGCAGCTCACCACTACTAGCTTCAAGGATCAGTGGTGCTGGAAGAGCACAGCAGTTCAGACAGCATCCAAGTAGCTTTGAAATCGACGTTTCAGGCAAAAGCCCTTCATCAGGAATAAAGGCAGTGAGCCTGAAGCGTGGAGAGATAAGCTAGAGGAGGGTGGGGGTGGGGAGAGAGTAGCATAGAGTACAATGGGTGAGTGGGGGAGGGGATGAAGGTGATAGGTTAGGGAGGAGGGTGGAGTGGATAGGTGGAAAAGGAGATAGGCAGGTAGGACAAGTCCGGACAAGTTATGGGGACAGTTACTGAGCTGGAAGTGTGGAACTAGGGTGAGGTGGGGGAAGGGGAAATGAGGAAGCTGTTGAAGTCCACATTGATGCCCTGGGGTTGAAGTGTTCCGAGGTGGAAGATGAGGCGTTCTTCCTCCAGGCGTCTGGTGGTGAGGGAGCGGCGGTGAAGGAAGCCCAGGACCTCCATGTCCTCGGCAGAGTGGGAGGGGGAGTTGAAATGTTGGGCCACGGGGCGGTGTGGTTGATTGGTGTGGGTGTCCCGGAGATGTTCCCTAAAGCGCTCTGCTAGGAGGCGCCCAGTCTCCCCAATGTAGAGGAGACCGCATCGGGAGCAACGGATACAATAAATGATATTAGTGGATGTGCAGGTAAAACTTTGATGGATGTGGAAGGCTCCTTTAGGGCCTTGGATAGAGGTGAGGGAGGAGGTGTGGGCGCAGGTTTTACAGTTCCTGCAGTGGCAGGGGAAAGTGCCAGGATGGGAGGGTGGGTTGTTTGGGGGCGTGGACCTGACCAGGTAGTCGCGGAGGGAACGGTCTTTGCGGAATGCGGAAAGGGGTGGGGAGGGAAATATATCCCTGGTGGTGGGGTCTGTTTGGAGGTGGCGGAAATGTCAGCGGATGATTTGTACGAAGGTTGGTAGGGTGGAAGGTGAGCACCAGGGGCGTTCTGTCCTTGTTACGGTTGGAGGGGTGGGGTCTGAGGGCGGAGGTGTGGGATGTAGACGAGATGCATTGGAGTGCATCTTTAACCACGTGGGAAGGGAAATTGCGGTCTCTAAAGAAGGAGGCCATCTGGTGTGTTCTATGGTGGAACTGGTCCTCCTGGGAGCAGATACAGAGGAGGCGGAGGAATTGGGAATACGGGATGGCATTTTTGCAAGAGGTGGGGTGGGAAGAGGTGTAATCCAGGTAGCTGTGGGAGTCGGTGGGTTTGTAAAAAGTGTCAGTGTCAAGTCAGTCGTCATTAATGAAGATGGAGAGGTCCAGGAAGGGGAGGGAGGTGTCAGAGATGGTCCAGGTAAATTTAAGGTCAGGGTGGAATGTGTTGGTGAAGTTGATGAATTGCTCAACCTCCTCGCGGGAGCACGAGGTGGCGCCAATGCAGTCATCAATGTAGCGGAGGAAGAGGTGGGGAGTGGTGCCGGTGTAATTACGGAAGATCAACTGCTCTACGTAGCCAACAAAGAGACAGGCATAGCTGGGGCCCAAACGTGTGCCCATGGCTACCCCTTTGGTGTGGAGGAAGTGGGAGGATTTAAAGGAGAAATTGTTCAGGGTGAGGACCAGTTCGGCCAAACGAATGAGAGTGTCGGTGGAAGGGTACTGTTGGGGACGTCTTGAGAGGAAATAATGGAGGGCTTGGAGGCCCTGGTCATGGCAGATGGAGGTGTAGAGGGATTGGATATCCATTTTACCTTACTACTAGCTTCAAGTCAATAAATGCTGGCGTGGCTGACAATCCACAAATAATAAAAAGAACATTGGCAGCGAGAGGTCTTTGAGTCTCAGTGCACAAAGCCATGCTTAACAAATCCACATAAACATTGCATTCATTTAATGGTCATTTACGTAATAGGGTATCTATTTCTGGAAAAAGCAGAAATAGTTGGTTGGTACTGTACTAGAGTATTGCTGTACAAAGATGCACCTCGTTGAAGTCTTTTGTCTTGAAATCATCAAGACCATTTGCAAGAACACCAAAGTAAGGAAAAAATAACATTTATGAGAGGAGAGTGCAATGTGAGTGGGATGTAAACTCCAACTGGGGCAAAAAGACAGAAGAGAATTTTGCCTTTAGATTTTATTATAGATTCATACAGCATGGAAACAGACCCATCAGTGCAACCAGTCGATGCTGACCATAATCCTAAACTAAACTAGTCACACCTGCCTGCTCCTGGCCCATATTCCACCAAACCTTTCCTTTCCATGTGCTTATTCAATGTCTTTTAAACATTGTAACTGTACCTTGAAGACCGAAACAGAGGAATATATTATGGGGAACAAAGAGATGGCAGAAGAATTGAATTGGATCTTCAGATCTGTGTTCACTGGGGAAGACACAAGCAATCTCCCTGACGTAACAGTGGCTGAAGGACCTGAACTTAAGGGAATTTATATTTGCCAGGAATTGGTGTTGGAGAGACTGTTAGGTCTGAAGATTGATAAGTCCCTGGGGCCTGATGGTCTACACCTCAGGGTACTGAAGGAGGTGGCTCAAGAAATTGTGGATGCATTGGTGATTATTTTCCAGAGTTCGATAGATTCGGGATCAGTTCCTGCGGATTGGAGGGTGGCTAATGTTGTACCACTTTTTAAGAAAGGTGGGAGAGAGAAAGCAGGAAATTAGAGACCAGTTAGTCTGATCTCAGTGGTGGGAAAGATGCTGGAGTCTATTATAAAGGATGAAATTACGACACATCTGGATAGTAGTAACAGGATAGGTCAGAGTCAGCATGGATTTATGAAGGGGAAATCATGCTTGACTAATCTTCTGGAATTTTTTGAGGATGTAACTCTGAAGATGGATGAGGGAGATCCAGTAGATGTAGTGCACCTGGACTTTCAGAAAGCTTTTGATAAAGTCTCACATAGGATGTTAGTGAGCAAAATTAGGGCGCAAGGTATTGGGGGCAAAGTACTAACTTGGATTGAAAGTTGATTGGCTGATAGGAAACAAAGAGTAGTGATAAATGGCTCCATTTCGGAATGGCAGGCAGTGACCAGTGGGGTACCGCAGGGATCAGTGCTGGGACCGCAGCTTTTTACAATATATATTAATGATACAGAAGATGGTATTAGTGATAACATTAGCAAATTTGCTGATGATACTAAGCTGGGTGGCAGGGTGAAATGTGAGGAGGATGTTAGGAGATTACAGGGTGACCTGGACAGGTTAGGTGAGTGGTCAGATGCATGGCAGATGCAGTTTAATGTGGATAAATGTATGGTTATCCACTTTGGTGGCAAGAACAGGAAGGCAGATTACTACCTCAATGGAATCAAATTAGGTAAAGGGGCAATACAAAGGGATCTGGGTGTTCTTGTACACCAGTCAATGAAGGTAAGCATGCAGGTACAGCAGGTAGTGAAGAAGGCTAATAGCATGCTGGCCTTCATAACAAGAGGGATTGAGTTATAGAAGCAAAGAGGTTCTTCTGCAGCTGTACAGGGTCCTGGTGAGACCACACCTGGAGTACTGTGTGCAGTTCTGGTCTCCAAATTTGAGGAAAGACATTCTGGCTATTGAGGGAGTGCAGCGTAGGTTCACGAGGTCAATTCCTGGAATGGTGGGACTACCTTACGCTGAAAGACTGGAGCGACTGGGCTTGTATACCCTTGAGTTTAGAAGACTGAGAGGGGATCTGATTGAGACATATAAGATTATTAAAGGATTGGACACTCTGGAGGCAGGAAACATGTTTCTGCTGATGGGTGAGTACCGAACCAGAGGACACAGCTTAAAAATACAGGGTAGACCTTTTAGGACAGAGATGAGGAGAAACTTCTTCACCCAGAGAGTGGTGGCTGTGTGGAATGCTCTGCCCCAGAGGGCAGTGGAGGCCCAGTCTCTGGATTCATTTAAGAAAGAGTTGGATAGAGCTCTCAAGGATAGTGGAATCAAGGGTTATGGATATAAGGCAGGAACAGGATACTGATTGAGAATGATCAGCCATGACCATATTGAATGGTGGTGCAGGCTCAAAGGGCAGAATGGCCTACTCCTGCACCTATTGTCTATTGTCTACCCACAACCAGCATTTCCTCAGGAAGTTCATTCCACACACAAACTACTCTCTGTGTAAAAATGTTGCCTCTCATGTATTATGAAGATGTAAGAGTACTGTACCTTTAAGAGAATAGAAAGCCAGCAAGGACTTAAAGAAGCACACAGAATACTGGAAAATTTAAAATATAACATTTGGTTGAACAACGAGATTAGCTGGTTTGCATGGATTAAAAAAACAAATTTGAATTTGGCCAATCAGTTTAAATTATGCCTCAAGATACCAAACTCCAATCAAGTTTGAATTTAGTATTTTGACAATATTAAAAACCAATGAAATGATCTGATGCTTTGGGGTGTATCAGGCATTTTGGAACAGTGAGCCAGAGCAGCAAAGCAAATTGCCAAGCACTAACAACTGGAGAGAGAGGGAGAGAGAGAGAGAGAGAGAGAGAGACACTACTTGCAGAAATACCTGCTCTCTTAAAGGTACCTTTATCTATCAACGACCTGTGAGATATAATCCTAAGAAGACGACAGAGGCAAATACAGAGGATACTCGGCAAGCTGACTGCTTTTGAAACATAATTATATTTTTTTGGTACAACATAGAACATAGAACATAGAAGAATACAGCGCAGTACAGGCCCTTCGGCCCTCGATGTTGTGCCGATCAAAGCCCACCTAACCTACACTAACCCACTATCCTCCATATACCTATCCAATGCCCGCTTAAATACCCATAAAGAGGGAGAGTCCACCACTGCTACTGGCAGGGCATTCCATGAACTTACGACTCGCTGAGTGAAGAACCTACCCCTAACATCAGTCCTATATCTACCCCCCCCTTAATTTAAAGCTATGCCCCCTTGTAATAGCTGACTCCATACGTGGAAAAAGGTTCTCACTGTCAACCCTATCTAATCCTCTAATCATCTTGTACACCTCTATCAAGTCACCCCTAAACCTTCTTTTCTCCAATGAAAACAACCCCAAGTGCCTCAGCCTTTCCTCATAGGATCTTCCTACCATACCAGGCAACATCCTGGTAAACTTCCTCTGCACCCGTTCCAGTGCCTCCACATCCTTCCTATAGTATGGCGACCAAAACTGCACACAATACTCCAGATGCGGCCGCACCAGAGTCTTATACAACTGCAGCATGACCTCAGGACTCCGGAACTCAATTCCTCCACCAATAAAAGCCAGTGCGCCATATGCCTTCTTCACCACACTATTTACCTGGGTGGCAACTTTCAGAGATCTGTGTACATGGACACCAAGATCCCTCTGCTCTTCCACACTACCAAGTATCCGACCATTAGCCCAGTACCCCATCTTTTTGTTACTCTTACCAAAGTGAATCACCTCACACTTAGCTACATTGAACTCCATTTGCCACCTTTCTGCCCAGCTCTGCAGCTTCTCTATATCCCGCTGTAACCTGCCACATCCTTCCTCACTGTCTACAACTCCTCCGACTTTCGTATCATCCGCAAACTTGCTCACCCAACCTTCTAACCGTTCCTCCAGGTCATTTATAAAAATGACAAACAGCAATGGTCCCAAAACCGCTAGTGACGGCACTCCAAGATGAAACTTTGCCATCAACTACTACCCTCTGTCTTCTTCCAGCCAGCCAATTCCTAATCCAAACCTCCAACTCACCCTCAATGCCATATCTCTGTATTTTCTGCAGTAGCCTACCATGGGGGACCTTATCAAATGCCTTACTAAAATCCATATATACCACATCTACCGCTTTCCCCTCATCTACCTCTTTAGTCACCTTCTCAAAGAATTACTCAACGTAACTGAGATTTTTAAAAATCAGACCAGGATTGTAGAGGGGAAGGTGAAAGATGGGTTTAGGTAAATGAGTTGTAAATAGTTGTTAGTTAGTTATTCTCTGTAAGACTTTTAAAAAATAAAGTTGTTAATTTTTACTTTAAATAGTGCCTTTTGGGATCTTTCTTTGCCTCTTGAATTTTCACAAATTACAGCACAGAGTAAATCTTTTCTATGTTGCTGGTTTAAATTAGCAGGGAGAGTTTATCCCGTGTCATAACGCATGTCCTTTTTAAATCTCTCTTCTCTCATCTTAAAAATATTCCCCAACTGTTTTGAACTCTCCCACCCTTGGGTAAAGACCCTTGTCATTCATGTTTTCTATACCCTTCATGATTTTATAAACCTCAATAAGGTCACCTCTCAACCTCCTATGTTTCAGTGAAAAATGTCCCCCCACTTTCAGTCTATTTTAATATCCCAAATCCTCCATTTCTGGCAACATCTTGACAAATCTTTTCAGAACCCTCTCTTTATTGTTTAATGTTTTGTTCTTTTACATTATTCATTTGAGTGTGCTTAACTGCTAGAATCCTGCTAGAATGATCTTCTCAATAATATACAATGCTCTATATGTCCTTGCTTTTTATGATGGGCTTGTTCTGCTTGCAAACAAAGTGCTTCACTATACTTCTGTACATGCGATTAGAATGATTCAAATCAATAAATCAAATCAAGTTAAAGTCTAAATGTAGTATTCCTAACTGTCCACCTGTCTGTAGTTAACAGTGCTTCAATCAGCTGATTTAAGCTGCCTGAAGTCCTTATCTGTCATTAACAGTTGTGGGATTAAATGGGAAAGTGAAGTCTCTCATTCTTTGTGTACTGAGAGAAACTCCCTACCAATTCCCACCACAATGACAGACAATTTTAGGCATCATTTTTACCGTAAATGAAGGAAGTGCCTTGCAACGCTGACAAGGTTTCTGTTTGATTTACAGCTGTAGGCTACACATAACAAGAACTAAACACATTGCAGAAAAACCAAATGTGACCACACTTCCATAAATAGACAACTTTACTTTGTCAAGTAATAGTCTATATTAAATAACTGATGTGATTAATATGGGCTGAGTCAAGCCTTTGCAACTGAAGTTGATGCTAATGACAAATGATTGCCAACACTTGTGTGATACAGATGCCTGCACAATAAAGGTGGATGGTGTAAGCTTATGAGTTCCCAAACTACAAGTCGGAACTCCAATCACAATCTAACATTTTGAGGTTGCGAGAGCCTAGGCAGGTTTGAGACCAAGTTAGAACAGCCATGTTCCTCCTCTGACAGGCCTTCACTCTTTCAAGGAGTTATGTCAAGTTTCAAGCCTCAAAACAGGATCACTGTGGAATGAAGTTTGGGAAAGAGTGGGATAGCTATTAGGGATTGTGCTTGTAGAACAATCTCCTCACCGTGCCGCTGCAACCTCGGTTGGGGCAGCACGGTGGCTCAGTGGTTAGCACTGCTGCCTCACAGCATCAGGATCCCAGGTTCGATTCCAGCCTTGGACGACTGTCTGTGTGGAGTTTGCACATTCTCCCTGTGTCTGTGTGGGTTTCCTCTGGGTGCTCCGGTTTCCTCCCACAGTCCAAAGATGTGCAGGTCAGGTGAATTGGCCACACTACATTGCCCATAGTGTTAGGTGCATTAGTCAGGGGTAAATATAGGGGAATGGGTCTGGGTGGGTCGCTCTTCGGAGGGTTGGTGTGGACTTGTTGGGCCGAAGGGCCTGTTTCTACACTGGAGGGAATCTAATCTAATCACATTGAGATAAAGTCCTAGGATGGAATAGAGAGAATAAAGAGGAATCTGTTCTGTTAATAACTGGCAGTGGAAGAATAATTACCAAGCAGTTTAAGGATTGTTCATCATTTCTAAGTGTATATGCTTGCTTATTTCCTTTACGTTTTTTTGATTTTCTTTTAAAAGTAGAGAATTGGCAGATTGAGAATTTAATCACAGCTTTTAAAAGAGCTAAGAAAAAACTGGATTGTTGTAAAGCCCAAGAGATCTGCCACCTTCACATTAGCTGGTCTTTACCTTTACTGCAACTTGAAGGCAAATAAATGCTGGCCTTGCCAATGAGGTCACTACTGTAGAATGAAAGAGAATGGACCTGCTATATTACTTGTAAATCAAAATAATCATTCATATGAAGCATTTGTTGTGCAGACCTTCGTGTTCCTCTTAGGCAATCCCTTGGTTTTCAGAATGACTTACTTCCATTGTGGTGCGACGGGTTGCGAAAAGTCCAACGCGTGATCTCTAGACTCTGCCATATATGAAGGATGACTGACAGATGAGTTCTTGCGAAGTTTGTGCATTCTCTCTGATGTATCAACATCCCCCCACATGTTTCCAATAAAGTCTGGTGATGTGTCCTAAGTAAGCGTCTCGTTGGTCACCCATGAGTGAGCAAACATATTTGACTTCTTCAGGGACATTTGGGATTCTCCCAGCCATGACTGAGTTTTAAAGTACAGCAGCTTCTTCAAGGGTCCGGTGAAGGGTATATGAATGATACATCCTTCCAAACAACCCTAGCTTTGAGTGGTTAGTGCAACAATGCTGTGCACATTAACTTGAAGGAGGATGTGGCTGCTAGTCATCCCTTATCACAGATTGTGGAAGACCTTGCGAAGAGATGCTGATGGTACATCCCCAGTGTTTTAAGTAGGTTGTCTGAGTCTAAATGACCAAGTGGATAATCTTTGCAATGGTATAGCAGTGGGTTCCACACAATAACAACCTCTGTAAAAGGCACACTGTAAGGTGCTGTTATATCTATTAGCAGAAAATGCAGGAGGATTGAGATTATGTTTCAAGGAGCAGAATTTGGCAGGAAAGCGAGTCATGGTGTAGAAACCTGAGCATCAGTGCAGCTGCTAATCAAAACACTGTACAGGTGAAGCTGTTTTGCAAAGATACAAAGGATTGAGCAGGAAATAAGGATTGGGAATAGGTGCTACAATCTGTTGAGACGAGCTCCTAATTATGAAGTGGGGCTGCTAAATATGAGTTGGGGGAGAGTGGGGAAGGGGGGGATGCTCATTGTGAGATGGGGGAGAGTGGGGAAGGGGGGATGCTCATTGTGAGATGGGGGGAGAGTGGGGAAGGGGGGGATGCTCATTGTGAGATGGGGGAGAGTGGGGAAGGGGGGGATGCTCATTGTGAGATGGGGGAGAGTGGGGAAGGGGGGGATGCTCATTGTGAGATGGGGGAGAGTGGGGAAGGGGGGGATGTTCATTGTGAGATGGGGGGAGAGTGGGGAAGGGGGGGGAAGGGGGGGGATGCTCATTGTGAGATGGGGGAGAGTGGGGAAGGGGGGGGATGGTCATTGTGAGATGGGGGGAGAGTGGGGAAGGGGGGGATGCTCATTGTGAGTTGGGGGAGAGTGGGGAAGGGGGGGATGCTCATTGTGAGTTGGGGGAGAGTGGGGAAGGGGGGGATGCTCATTGTGAGATGGGGGGAGAGTGGGGAAGGGGGGGGATGCTCATTGTGAGATGGGGGAGAGTGGGGAAGGGGGGATGGTCATTGTGAGATGGGGGGAGAGTGGGGAAGGGGGGGATGCTCATTGTGAGTTGGGGGAGAGTGGGGAAGGGGGGGATGCTCATTGTGAGTTGGGGGAGAGTGGGGAAGGGGGGATGCTCATTGTGAGATGGGGGAGAGTGGGGAAGGGGGGATGCTCATTGTGAGATGGGGGGAGAGTGGGGAAGGGGGGGATGCTCATTGTGAGATGGGGGGAGAGTGGGGAAGGGGGGGGATGCTCATTGTGAGATGGGGGAGAGTGGGGAAGGGGGGGATGCTCATTGTGAGATGGGGGAGAGTGGGGAAGGGGGGGATGCTCATTGTGAGATGGGGGGAGAGTGGGGAAGGGGGGGGATGCTCATTGTGAGATGGGGGGAGAGTGGGGAAGGGGGGGGATGCTCATTGTGAGATGGGGGAGAGTGGGGAAGGGGGGGATGCTCATTGTGAGATGGGGGAGAGTGGGGAAGGGGGGGATGCTCATTGTGAGATGGGGGAGAGTGGGGAAGGGGGGGATGCTCATTGTGAGATGGGGGAGAGTGGGGAAGGGGGGGATGCTCATTGTGAGATGGGGGGAGAGTGGGGAAGGGGGGGATGCTCATTGTGAGATGGGGGGAGAGTGGGGAAGGGGGGATGCTCATTGTGAGATGGGGGGAGAGTGGGGAAGGGGGGATGCTCATTGTGAGATGGGGGAGAGTGGGGAAGGGGGGATGCTCATTGTGAGATGGGGGAGAGTGGGGAAGGGGGGATGGTCATTGTGAGATGGGGGAGAATGGGGAAGGGGGGGATGCTCATTGTGAGATGGGGGGAGAGTGGGGAAGGGGGGGATGCTCATTGTGAGATGGGGGAGAGTGGGGAAGGGGGGGATGCTCATTGTGAGATGGGGGAGAGTGGGGAAGGGGGGGGATGCTCATTGTGAGATGGGGGGAGAGTGGGGAAGGGGGGGATGCTCATTGTGAGTTGGGGGAGAGTGGGGAAGGGGGGATGCTCATTGTGAGATGGGGGGAGAGTGGGGAAGGGGGGGATGCTCATTGTGAGTTGGGGGAGAGTGGGGAAGGGGAGGATGCTCATTGTGAGTTGGGGGAGAGTGGGGAAGGGGAGGATGCTCATTGTGAGATGGGGGAGAGTGGGGAAGGGGGGGATGCTCATTGTGAGATGGGGGAGAGTGGGGAAGGGGGGATGCTCATTGTGAGATGGGGGGAGAGTGGGGAAGGGGGGATGCTCATTGTGAGATGGGGGAGAGTGGGGAAGGGGGGATGCTCATTGTGAGTTGGGGGTGAGTGGGGAAGGGGGGATGCTCATTGTGAGATGGGGGAGAGTGGGGAAGGGGGGATGCTCATTGTGAGATGGGGGAGAGTGGGGAAGGGGGGGATGCTCATTGTGAGATGGGGGGAGAGTGGGGAAGGGGGGGATGCTCATTGTGAGATGGGGGAGAGTGGGGAAGGGGGGATGCTCATTGTGAGATGGGGGGAGAGTGGGGAAGGGGGGATGCTCATTGTGAGATGGGGGAGAGTGGGGAAGGGGGGGATGCTCATTGTGAGATGGGGGAGAGTGGGGAAGGGGGGATGCTCATTGTGAGATGGGGGAGAGTGGGGAAGGGGGGATGCTCATTGTGAGTTGGGGGAGAGTGGGGAAGGGGGGATGCTCAGGGGAGAGTGGGGAAGGGGGGATACTAATTGTGAGCCGGGGGTAAGTGGGGATGCTAATTGTTGGTGTATTTGTTGGGCAGTGTGGGTAAAAGGGGAGTGAATGGCAAGGGTAGGTTTAGGAAGAGAGGTTGTTGTCAGAGAGAAATTTAGGGAGAGATGGTTTGGAAGAAGGGCTATTGAGTAAGTTACTTCGATGAAATCTCTGACTGGAGTCAGAACCTTCATCTGAACTGCTACCTCCTTTTTTATTCTTGACTTTCCTCTGGCTAACTGATATCATCACTCAATTGATGAACTCAATATTTAGCAACTTTCAGTGTTAGACCAATGGACCCATTTCCAATATGTATTGAACTGATGGCTCATGCCTGTACAGAATAGTGAATTGAACATAACAATCATCAATAGGACTGTAAAACAACTGGTGGAAGGTCAGAAATTGAACCAAAATTAAATTATTCCTCTATTTTAATTTCATCATATGCAATATAGTGGTGGTGTTTCTTACCCAAAGTGATGAACTCGAAAAGAAGAAGTAAAATCAAAAGGTATTTCATTTTTTGGTTTTGCAAGCAGTTAGAGGGAGATGGAACAAGTCGCTCTTCAGCGTCAGATCAAACCTGAAAAATATTTGCTGTTAGACGTGGAGAACATTGATAGTCTGATGTGTTTTTTTTCTTGAAGTTATCAAATTTTTTTAAGATTTAAGAATCATTGCAGGAATATTCCAAATATGGATTTATTTTCAGAATCTTGAGACTTTGATGGTTGAAAAAAATGAGTGGAGGATTCAGTAGGAACAAGCAATGCACGCCTTCCTATCAAAAATCAGTTATTTAACTTGAACACAAACAACATGTTGAATTGACCTTGGGAACCTTGATATTCCTATGATACCAATGGTGTCATAAACTCTAAATCAGAAATAAAATTGAACCAAAATATTTTTAAACTTCATCTACCCTTACTTGACTGTAAGATGCAACCTGGTTACACTCTTTCTTCATCAGTTGCTTTAATGTGATGTTCATTTTAATCTAACTAACTGAGTGCCAAGCCTGGGGATGTGGTTAGAACAACACTTTCTGACTAACTCCATACAACACTGGGGGTATTGACTTTAAAAGAAAATAGGTTAAACACAATGACTGCAGATGCTGGAAACCAGATTCTGGATTAGTGGTGCTGGAAGAGCACAGCAGTTCAAGCAGCATCCAAGGAGCAGTAAAATCGATGTTTCGGGCAAAAGCCCTTCATCAGGAATACAGGCAGAGTGCCTGCAGGATGGACAGTAAGTGAGAGGAGTAAGATCATATCAGGAGCAACGGATACAATAAATGATATTAGTGGATGTGCAGGTAAAACTTTGATGGATATGGAAGGCTCCTTTAGGGCCTTGGATGGAGGTGAGGGAGGAGGTGTGGGCGCAGGTTTTGCAATTCCTGCAGTGGCAGGGGAAGGTGCCAGGATGGGAGGATGGGTTGTAGGGGGGCATGGACCTGACCAGGTAGTAATGGAGGGAACGGTCTTTGCGGGAGGTGGAAAGGGGTAGTGGGGTCCATTTGGAAGTGGTGAAATGTCAGTGGATGATTTGGTTTATGCGAAGGTTGGTAGGGTAGAAGGTGAGCACCAGGGGTGATCTGGAGGGGTGGGGTCTGAGGGCGGAGGTGTGAGATGTGGACGAGATGCGTTGGAGGGCATCTTTAACCACGTAGGAAGGGAAATTGCGATCTCTAAAGAAGGAGGCCATCTGGTGTGTTCTGTGGTGGAACTGGTCCTCCTGGGAGCAGATACAAAGGAGGTGGAGGAATTGGGAATACGGGATGGCATTTCTGCAGGAGATAGGGTGGGAAGAGGTGTAGCTGAAAAGGTCTTGCTGGAAAAGCGCAGCAGGTCATGCAGCATCCAAGGAACAGGAGCATCAGCTGATGCCCGAAATGTCGACTCTCCTGTTCCTTGGATGCTGCCTGACCTACTGCACTTTTCCAGCAACACATTTTCAGCTCTGATCTCCAGTATCTGCAGTCCTCACTTTCTCCTGGGAAGAGGTGTAATCCAGGTAGCTGTGGGAGTTGGTGGGTTTGTAAAAAATGTCAGTGTCAAGTCAGTCGTCATTAATGAAGATGGAGAGGTCCAGGAAGGGAAGGGAGGTGTCAGAGATGGTCCAGGTAAATTTAAGGTCAGGGTGGAATGTGTTGGTGAAGTTGATGAAGTGCTCAACCTCCTCGCAGGAGCACGAAGTGGCACCAATGCAGTCATGAATGTAGCGGAGGAAGAGGTGGGGAGTGGTGCCAGTGTAATTATGGAAGATCGACTGTTCTACGTAGCCAACAAAGAGACAGGCATAGCTGGGGCCCATACGGGTGCCCAGCACTACCACTTTGGTCTGGAGGAACTGGGAGGATTCAAAGGAGAAATTGTTAAGGGTGAGGACCAGTTTGGCCAAACAAATGAGAGTGTCGGTGGAAGGGTACTGTTGGGGATGTCGGGAGAAGAAGAAACGGAGGGCTTGGAGGCCCTGGTCATGGTGGATGGAGGTGTAGAGGGATTGGATATCCATGGTGAAGATGAGGTGTTGGGGGCTGGGAAAACGGAAGTCTTGGAGAGGGTGGAAGGCATGGGTGGTGTCTCGAATGTATGTGGGGAGTTCCTGGACTAGGGGGGGATAGGACAGTGTCGAGGTAGGTAGAGATGAGTTCAGTGGGGCAGGAGCAGGCTGAGACAATGGGTCGGCCAGGGTGGTCAGGCTTGTGGATCTTGGGAAGGAGGTAGAACCGGGCAGTGCGGGGTTCCCGGACTATGAGGTTGGAAGCTGTGGGTGGGAGATCTCCTGAGGTGATGAGGTTCTGTAAGGTCTGGGAGATGATGGGGGTGTGGGGTCATGGTCGAGGGGGCGGTAGGAGGAGGTATCCTCGAGTTGTCGCCTGACTTCAGCAGTGTAGAGGTCAGTGCGTCAGATTACCGCTGCGCCCCCTTTATCTGCTGGCTTGATGGAAAGGCTGGGATTGGAGGGCTGCGCATTGTGAAGGTGAGAGGTTAGAGTAGGAGAGGGGGTTAGACAGGTTGAGGCGATAGGATTTAAATTTTGCATTACACCTGCTTCCATCAGGTGGCTGAGGGAGGGCCCTAAATTAATATTGCAACCATGGAGTCCAAATGATCGTTCCTTGCTCTGGGGGAAATGACGTAATAAAAAGAACTGAGTGATGCAAGGTAAAAACAATGACTGTAGATGCTGGAAACCAGATTCTGGATTAGTGGTGCTGGAAGAGCACAGCAGTTCAGGCAGCATCCAAGTAGCTTCGAAATCGACATTTCGGGCAAAAGCCCTTCATCAGGCAGACTAGCGACAGTGATCAATAATACTGTTACTTGCTGCTTCTTAGACAACTTTACCCAGAAAGCGATTCTAGCCACAGGTTTCGATATCAGGAGATAGGTACAACAAAAGCCAATGTTAGAAGTCAAACCCCAAGAAGCTGTCCGTAGGCTAAACGCCCCAGTCTCGATAGTCTCTCAGCATCAATTCTCAATTGAATACGTCTCTCTACCTGTTCTGGGGGATCCACACTCCCTCTTTCTTGATCAGTGGTTATAAACTCAGAATACCTCACCTCCTCTGCATGCTTCCAGACTTCCTCTCTCCCTCCTCTTGCGATGTGGTTGAGTGTTGGGGATGTCTCCATACCTTCTCTGGGGTTTTTTCACATTCACTCCCTCTCCCTGGCCATGTAGTTGTGTACTGGGGATGTCTCCTTACCTCCTCTGGGGATTATCACACTCCCCCTGGCCATGTGGTTTTTTATTGGGGACTATCACATTCCCACTGGCCATGTGGTTATATATTGGGGATTATTACACTCCCCCCTGACCATGTGGTTATATATTGGGGATTATCACACTTCCCCCTGACCATGTGGTTATATATTGGGGATTATCACACTCCCCCCTGACCATGTGGTTATATATTGGGGATTATCACACTCCCCCCTGACCATGTGGTTATATATTGGGGATTATCACACTCCTCCTGGCCATGTGGTTATATATTGGGGATTATCACACTCCCCCCTGACCATGTGGTTATATATTGGGGATTATCACACTCCTCCTGGCCATGTGGTTATATATTGGGGATTATCACACTATCCCTGACCATGTGGTTAAATATTGGGATTATCACTCTCTCCCTGGCCATGTGGTTATTTATTCGGGATTCTCACACCACTACCTGACCATGTGGTTATATATTGGGGATTATCACAATACCCCCTGACCATGTGGTTATATATTGGGGATTATCACACTCCACCCTGACCATGTGGTTATATATTGGGGATTATCACACTACCCCCTGACCATGTGGTTATATATTGGGGATTATCACACTCCCCCCTGATCATGTGGTTATATATTGGGGATTATCACACTCCCCCCTGAGCATGTGGTTATATATTGGGGATTATCACACTCCCCCCTGACCATGTGGTTATATATTGGGGATTATCACACTCCCCCCTGAGCATGTGGTTATATATTGGGGATTATCACACTCCCCCCTGACCATGTGGTTATATATTGGGGATTATCACACTTCACCCTGACCATGTGGTTATATATTGGGGATTATCACTCTCCCCCTGGCCATGTGGTTATATATTGGGGATTATCACACTATCCCTGACCATGTGGTTATATATTGGGGATTATCACACTCCCCCCTGACCATGTGGTTATATATTGGGGATTATCACACTACCCCCTGACCATGTGGTTATATATTGGGGATTATCACACTACACCCTGACCATGTGGTTATATATTGGGGATTATCACACTACCCCCTGGCCATGTGGTTATACATTGGGTATTATCACTCTCCCCCTGGCCATGTGGTTATACACTGGGTATTATCACTCTCCCCCTGACCATGTGGTTATATATTGGGGATTATCACACTCCCCCCTGACCATGTGGTTATATATTGGGGATTATCACACTCCCCCCCTGACCATGTGGTTGTATATTGGGGATTATCACACTCCCCCTGGCCATGTGGTTATATATTGGGGATTATCACACTCCCCCCCTGACCATGTGGTTATATATTGGGGATTATCACACTACCCCCTGACCATGTGGTTATATATTGGGGATTATCACACTCCCCCCTGACCATATGGTTATATATTGGGGATTATCACATGACCCCCTGACCATGTGGTTATATATTGGGGATTATCACACTCCCCCCTGACCATGTGGTTATATATTGGGGGATTATCACACTCCCCCCTGACCATGTGGTTATATATTGGGGATTATCAGACTCCCCCCTGACCATGTGGTTATATATTGGGGATTATCAGACTCCCCCCTGACCATGTGGTTATATATTGGGGATTATCACACTCCCCCCTGACCATATGGTTATATATTGGGGATTATCACACGACCCCCTGACCATGTGGTTATATATTGGGGATTATCACACTCCCCACTGACCATGTGGTTATATATTGGGGGATTATCACATTCCCCCCTGACCATGTGGTTATATATTGGGGATTATCACACGACCCCCTGACCATGTGGTTATATATTGGGGATTATCACACTCCCCCCTGACCATGTGGTTATATATTGGGGATTATCAGACTCCCCCCTGACCATGTGGTTATATATTGGGGATTATCACACTACCCCCTGACCATGTGGTTATATATTGGGGATTATCACACTCCCCCCTGACCATATGGTTATATATTGGGGATTATCACACGACCCCCTGACCATGTGGTTATATATTGGGGATTATCACACTCCCCACTGACCATGTGGTTATATATTGGGGGATTATCACATTCCCCCCTGACCATGTGGTTATATATTGGGGATTATCACACGACCCCCTGACCATGTGGTTATATATTGGGGATTATCACACTCCCCCCTGACCATGTGGTTATATATTGGGGATTATCAGACTCCCCCCTGACCATGTGGTTATATATTGGGGATTATCACACTCCCCCCCCCCTAACCATGTGGTTATAAATTGGGGATTATCACCCTTCCCCCTGACCATGTGGTTATATATTGGGGATTATCACACTAACCCCTGACCATGTGGTTATATATTGGGGATTATCACACTCCCCCCTGACCATGTGGCTATATATTGGGGATTATCACACTCCCCCTGACCATGTGGTTATATATTGGGGATTATCACACTCCCCCCTGACCATGTGGTTATATATTGGGGATTATCACACTCCCCCCTGACCATGTGGTTATATATTGGGGATTATCACACGACCCCCTGACCATGTGGTTATATATTGGGGATTATCACACTCCCCCCTGACCATGTGGTTATATATTGGGGATTATCACACTCCCCCCTGACCATGTGGTTATATATTGGGGATTATCACCCTTCCCCCTGACCATGTGGTTATATATTGGGGATTATCACACTAACCCCTGGCCATGTGGTTATATATTGGGGATTATCACACTCCCCCCGACCATGTGGTTATATATTGGGGATTATCACACTCCCCCTGACCATGTGGTTATATATTGGGGATTATCACACTCCCCCCTGACCATGTGGTTATATATTGGGGATTATCACACTCCCCCCTGGCCATGTGGTTATATATTGGGGATTATCACACTAACCCCTGACCATGTGGTTATATATTGGGGATTATCACAATCCCACTGGCCATGTGGTTATATATTGGGGATTATCACACGACCCCCTGACCATGTGGTTATATATTGGGGATTATCACACTACCCCCTGACCATGTGGTCATATATTGCGGATTATCAAACTAACCCCTGACCATGTGGTTATATATTGGGGATTATCACACTCCCCCCTGACCATGTGCTTATATATTAGGGGATTATCACACTGCCCCAACCATGTGGTTATATATTTGGGATTATCACACCGCCCCATGACCATGTGGTTATATACTGGGGATTATCCCACAACCCCTGACCATGTGGTTATATATTGGGGATTATCACACTCCCCCCTGACCGTGTAGTTATATATTGGGGATTATCACACTCCCCCTGACCATGTGGTTATATATTGGGGATTATCACCCTCCCCCTGACCATGTGGTTATATATTGGGGATTATCACACTCCCCCCTGACCATGTGGTTATATATTGGGGATTATCACACTCCCCTGACCATGTGGTTATATATTGGGGATTATCACACTACCCCCTGACCATGTGGTTATATATTTGGGATTATCACACTCCCCCCTGACCATGTGGTTATATATTGGGGATTATCACACTCCCCCCTGACCATGTGGTTATATATTGAGGATTTTCACACTCCCCCTGACCATGTGGTTATATATTGGGGATTATCACACTACCCCCTAACCATGTGGTTATATATTGAGGATTTTGACACTCCCACTGGCCATGTGGTTATATATTGGGTATTATCACACTCCCCCCTGACCATGTGGTTATATATTGGGGATTATCACACTCCCCCTGACCATGTGGTTATATATTGGGGATTATCACACTCCCCCGACCATGTGGTTATATGTTGGGGATTATCACACTCCCCTGTCCATGTGGTTATATATTGGGGATTATCACACTGCCCCCTGACCATGTGGTTATATATTGGGGATTATCACTCTGCCCCCTGGCCATGTGGTTATATATTGGGGATTATCACACTCCCCCCTGACCATGTGGTTATATATTGGGGATTATCACACTCCCCCCTGACCATGTGGTTATATATTGGGGATTATCACTCTCCCCCTGGCCATGTGGTTATATATTGGGGATTATCACACTCCCCCTGACCATGTGGTTATATGTTGGGGATTATCACCCTCCCCCTGACCATGTGGTTATATATTGGGGATTATCACACTCCCCCCTGACCATGTGGTTATATATTGGGGATTATCACACTCCCCTGACCATGTGGTTATATATTGGGGATTATCACACTACCCCCTGACCATGTGGTTATATATTTGGGATTATCACACTCCCCCCTGACCATGTGGTTATATATTGGGGATTATCACACTCCCCCCTGACCATGTGGTTATATATTGAGGATTTTCACACTCCCCCTGACCATGTGGTTATATATTGGGGATTATCACACTACCCCCTGACCATGTGGTTATATATTGAGGATTTTGACACTCCCACTGGCCATGTGGTTATATATTGGGGATTATCACACTCCCCCCTGACCATGTGGTTATATATTGGGGATTATCACACTCCCCCTGACCATGTGGTTAAATATTGGGGATTATCACACTCCCCCGACCATGTAGTTATATATTGGGAATTATCACACTACCCCCTGACCATGTGGTTATATATTGGGGATTATCACACTACCACTGGCCATGTGGTGAGATATTGGGGATTATCACACTCCCCCCTGACCATGTGGTTATATATTGGGGATTATCACATTACCCCTGACCATGTGGTTATACATTAGGGGATTATCACACTACCCCCTGACCATGTGGTTATACATTGGGGATTATCACACTACCCCCTGACCATGTGGTTATATATTGGGGATTATCACACTCCCCCTGACCATGTGGTTACATATTGGGGATTATCACACTACCTCTGGCCATGTGGTTATATATTGGGGATTATCACACTCCCCCCTGACCATGTGGTTATATATTGGGGATTATCACACTTCCCCCTGACCATGTGGTTATATATTGGGGATTATCACACTACCCCCTGACCATGTGGTTATATATTGGGGATTATCACACTCCCCCCTGACCATATGGTTATATATTGGGGATTATCACACGACCCCCTGACCATGTGGTTATATATTGGGGATTATCACACTCCCCCCTGACCATGTGGTTATATATTGGGGGATTATCACACTCCCCCCTGACCATGTGGTTATATATTGGGGATTATCACACTCCCCCCTGACCATGTGGTTATGTATTGGGGATTATCACACGACCCCCTGACCATGTGGTTATATATTGGGGATTATCACACTCCCCCCTGACCATGTGGTTATATATTGGGGATTATCAGACTCCCCCCTGACCATGTGGTTATATATTGGGGATTATCACACTACCCCCTGACCATGTGGTTATATATTGGGGATTATCACACTCCCCCCTGACCATATGGTTATATATTGGGGATTATCACACGACCCCCTGACCATGTGGTTATATATTGGGGATTATCACACTCCCCACTGACCATGTGGTTATATATTGGGGGATTATCACATTCCCCCCTGACCATGTGGTTATATATTGGGGATTATCACACTCCCCCCTGACCATGTGGTTATATATTGGGGATTATCACACTCCCCCCTGACCATGTGGTTATATATTGGGGATTATCACCCTTCCCCCTGACCATGTGGTTATATATTGGGGATTATCACACTAACCCCTGGCCATGTGGTTATATATTGGGGATTATCACACTCCCCCCGACCATGTGGTTATATATTGGGGATTATCACACTCCCCCTGACCATGTGGTTATATATTGGGGATTATCACACTCCCCCCTGACCATGTGGTTATATATTGGGGATTATCACACTCCCCCCTGGCCATGTGGTTATATATTGGGGATTATCACACTAACCCCTGACCATGTGGTTATATATTGGGGATTATCACAATCCCACTGGCCATGTGGTTATATATTGGGGATTATCACACGACCCCCTGACCATGTGGTTATATATTGGGGATTATCACACTACCCCCTGACCATGTGGTCATATATTGCGGATTATCAAACTAACCCCTGACCATGTGGTTATATATTGGGGATTATCACACTCCCCCCTGACCATGTGCTTATATATTAGGGGATTATCACACTGCCCCAACCATGTGGTTATATATTGGGGATTATCACATTCCCCCCTGACCATGTGGTTATATATTGGGGATTATCACACGACCCCCTGACCATGTGGTTATATATTGGGGATTATCACACTCCCCCCTGACCATGTGGTTATATATTGGGGATTATCAGACTCCCCCCTGACCATGTGGTTATATATTGGGGATTATCACACTCCCCCCCCCCTAACCATGTGGTTATAAATTGGGGATTATCACCCTTCCCCCTGACCATGTGGTTATATATTGGGGATTATCACACTAACCCCTGACCATGTGGTTATATATTGGGGATTATCACACTCCCCCCTGACCATGTGGTTATATATTGGGGATTATCACACTCCCCCTGACCATGTGGTTATATATTGGGGATTATCACACTCCCCCCTGACCATGTGGTTATATATTGGGGATTATCACACTCCCCCCTGACCATGTGGTTATATATTGGGGATTATCACACGACCCCCTGACCATGTGGTTATATATTGGGGATTATCACACTCCCCCCTGACCATGTGGTTATATATTGGGGATTATCACACTCCCCCCTGACCATGTGGTTATATATTGGGGATTATCACCCTTCCCCCTGACCATGTGGTTATATATTGGGGATTATCACACTAACCCCTGGCCATGTGGTTATATATTGGGGATTATCACACTCCCCCCGACCATGTGGTTATATATTGGGGATTATCACACTCCCCCTGACCATGTGGTTATATATTGGGGATTATCACACTCCCCCCTGACCATGTGGTTATATATTGGGGATTATCACACTCCCCCCTGGCCATGTGGTTATATATTGGGGATTATCACACTAACCCCTGACCATGTGGTTATATATTGGGGATTATCACAATCCCACTGGCCATGTGGTTATATATTGGGGATTATCACACGACCCCCTGACCATGTGGTTATATATTGGGGATTATCACACTACCCCCTGACCATGTGGTCATATATTGCGGATTATCAAACTAACCCCTGACCATGTGGTTATATATTGGGGATTATCACACTCCCCCCTGACCATGTGCTTATATATTAGGGGATTATCACACTGCCCCAACCATGTGGTTATATATTTGGGATTATCACACCGCCCCATGACCATGTGGTTATATACTGGGGATTATCCCACAACCCCTGACCATGTGGTTATATATTGGGGATTATCACACTCCCCCCTGACCGTGTAGTTATATATTGGGGATTATCACACTCCCCCTGACCATGTGGTTATATATTGGGGATTATCACCCTCCCCCTGACCATGTGGTTATATATTGGGGATTATCACACTCCCCCCTGACCATGTGGTTATATATTGGGGATTATCACACTCCCCTGACCATGTGGTTATATATTGGGGATTATCACACTACCCCCTGACCATGTGGTTATATATTTGGGATTATCACACTCCCCCCTGACCATGTGGTTATATATTGGGGATTATCACACTCCCCCCTGACCATGTGGTTATATATTGAGGATTTTCACACTCCCCCTGACCATGTGGTTATATATTGGGGATTATCACACTACCCCCTAACCATGTGGTTATATATTGAGGATTTTGACACTCCCACTGGCCATGTGGTTATATATTGGGTATTATCACACTCCCCCCTGACCATGTGGTTATATATTGGGGATTATCACACTCCCCCTGACCATGTGGTTATATATTGGGGATTATCACACTCCCCCGACCATGTGGTTATATGTTGGGGATTATCACACTCCCCTGTCCATGTGGTTATATATTGGGGATTATCACACTCCCCCCTGACCATGTGGTTATATATTGGGGATTATCACACTTCCCCCTGACCATGTGGTTATATATTGTGGATTATCACACTCCCCCCTGACCATGTGGTTATAAATTGGGGATTATCACACTGCCCCCTGACCATGTGGTTATATATTGGGGATTATCACTCTGCCCCCTGGCCATGTGGTTATATATTGGGGATTATCACACTCCCCCCTGACCATGTGGTTATATATTGGGGATTATCACACTCCCCCCTGACCATGTGGTTATATATTGGGGATTATCACTCTCCCCCTGGCCATGTGGTTATATATTGGGGATTATCACACTCCCCCTGACCATGTGGTTATATGTTGGGGATTATCACCCTCCCCCTGACCATGTGGTTATATATTGGGGATTATCACACTCCCCCCTGACCATGTGGTTATATATTGGGGATTATCACACTCCCCTGACCATGTGGTTATATATTGGGGATTATCACACTACCCCCTGACCATGTGGTTATATATTTGGGATTATCACACTCCCCCCTGACCATGTGGTTATATATTGGGGATTATCACACTCCCCCCTGACCATGTGGTTATATATTGAGGATTTTCACACTCCCCCTGACCATGTGGTTATATATTGGGGATTATCACACTACCCCCTGACCATGTGGTTATATATTGAGGATTTTGACACTCCCACTGGCCATGTGGTTATATATTGGGGATTATCACACTCCCCCCTGACCATGTGGTTATATATTGGGGATTATCACACTCCCCCTGACCATGTGGTTAAATATTGGGGATTATCACACTCCCCCGACCATGTAGTTATATATTGGGAATTATCACACTACCCCCTGACCATGTGGTTATATATTGGGGATTATCACACTACCACTGGCCATGTGGTGAGATATTGGGGATTATCACACTCCCCCCTGACCATGTGGTTATATATTGGGGATTATCACATTACCCCTGACCATGTGGTTATACATTAGGGGATTATCACACTACCCCCTGACCATGTGGTTATACATTGGGGATTATCACACTACCCCCTGACCATGTGGTTATATATTGGGGATTATCACACTCCCCCTGACCATGTGGTTACATATTGGGGATTATCACACTACCTCTGGCCATGTGGTTATATATTGGGGATTATCACACTCCCCCCTGACCATGTGGTTATATATTGGGGATTATCACACTTCCCCCTGACCATGTGGTTATATATTGGGGATTATCACACTACCCCCTGACCATGTGGTTATATATTGGGGATTATCACACTCCCCCCTGACCATATGGTTATATATTGGGGATTATCACACGACCCCCTGACCATGTGGTTATATATTGGGGATTATCACACTCCCCCCTGACCATGTGGTTATATATTGGGGGATTATCACACTCCCCCCTGACCATGTGGTTATATATTGGGGATTATCACACTCCCCCCTGACCATGTGGTTATGTATTGGGGATTATCACACGACCCCCTGACCATGTGGTTATATATTGGGGATTATCACACTCCCCCCTGACCATGTGGTTATATATTGGGGATTATCAGACTCCCCCCTGACCATGTGGTTATATATTGGGGATTATCACACTACCCCCTGACCATGTGGTTATATATTGGGGATTATCACACTCCCCCCTGACCATATGGTTATATATTGGGGATTATCACACGACCCCCTGACCATGTGGTTATATATTGGGGATTATCACACTCCCCACTGACCATGTGGTTATATATTGGGGGATTATCACATTCCCCCCTGACCATGTGGTTATATATTGGGGATTATCACACTCCCCCCTGACCATGTGGTTATATATTGGGGATTATCACACTCCCCCCTGACCATGTGGTTATATATTGGGGATTATCACCCTTCCCCCTGACCATGTGGTTATATATTGGGGATTATCACACTAACCCCTGGCCATGTGGTTATATATTGGGGATTATCACACTCCCCCCGACCATGTGGTTATATATTGGGGATTATCACACTCCCCCTGACCATGTGGTTATATATTGGGGATTATCACACTCCCCCCTGACCATGTGGTTATATATTGGGGATTATCACACTCCCCCCTGGCCATGTGGTTATATATTGGGGATTATCACACTAACCCCTGACCATGTGGTTATATATTGGGGATTATCACAATCCCACTGGCCATGTGGTTATATATTGGGGATTATCACACGACCCCCTGACCATGTGGTTATATATTGGGGATTATCACACTACCCCCTGACCATGTGGTCATATATTGCGGATTATCAAACTAACCCCTGACCATGTGGTTATATATTGGGGATTATCACACTCCCCCCTGACCATGTGCTTATATATTAGGGGATTATCACACTGCCCCAACCATGTGGTTATATATTTGGGATTATCACACCGCCCCATGACCATGTGGTTATATACTGGGGATTATCCCACTACCCCTGACCATGTGGTTATATATTGGGGATTATCACACTCCCCCCTGACCGTGTAGTTATATATTGGGGATTATCACACTCCCCCTGACCATGTGGTTATATATTGGGGATTATCACCCTCCCCCTGACCATGTGGTTATATATTGGGGATTATCACACTCCCCCCTGACCATGTGGTTATATATTGGGGATTATCACACTCCCCTGACCATGTGGTTATATATTGGGGATTATCACACTACCCCCTGACCATGTGGTTATATATTTGGGATTATCACACTCCCCCCTGACCATGTGGTTATATATTGGGGATTATCACACTCCCCCCTGACCATGTGGTTATATATTGAGGATTTTCACACTCCCCCTGACCATGTGGTTATATATTGGGGATTATCACACTACCCCGTAACCATGTGGTTATATATTGAGGATTTTGACACTCCCACTGCCCATGTGGTTATATATTGGGGATTATCACACTCCCCCCTGACCATGTGGTTATATATTGGGGATTATCACACTCCCCCTGACCATGTGGTTATATATTGGGGATTATCACACTCCCCCGACCATGTGGTTATATGTTGGGGATTATCACACTCCCCTGTCCATGTGGTTATATATTGGGGATTATCACACTGCCCCCTGACCATGTGGTTATATATTGGGGATTATCACTCTGCCCCCTGGCCATGTGGTTATATATTGGGGATTATCACACTCCCCCCTGACCATGTGGTTATATATTGGGGATTATCACACTCCCCCCTGACCATGTGGTTATATATTGGGGATTATCACTCTCCCCCTGGCCATGTGGTTATATATTGGGGATTATCACACTCCCCCTGACCATGTGGTTATATATTGGGGATTATCACCCTCCCCCTGACCATGTGGTTATATATTGGGGATTATCACACTCCCCCCTGACCATGTGGTTATATATTGGGGATTATCACACTCCCCTGACCATGTGGTTATATATTGGGGATTATCACACTACCCCCTGACCATGTGGTTATATATTTGGGATTATCACACTCCCCCCTGACCATGTGGTTATATATTGGGGATTATCACACTCCCCCCTGACCATGTGGTTATATATTGAGGATTTTCACACTCCCCCTGACCATGTGGTTATATATTGGGGATTATCACACTACCCCCTGACCATGTGGTTATATATTGAGGATTTTGACACTCCCACTGGCCATGTGGTTATATATTGGGGATTATCACACTCCCCCCTGACCATGTGGTTATATATTGGGGATTATCACACTCCCCCTGACCATGTGGTTAAATATTGGGGATTATCACACTCCCCCGACCATGTAGTTATATATTGGGAATTATCACACTACCCCCTGACCATGTGGTTATATATTGGGGATTATCACACTACCACTGGCCATGTGGTGAGATATTGGGGATTATCACACTCCCCCCTGACCATGTGGTTATATATTGGGGATTATCACATTACCCCTGACCATGTGGTTATACATTAGGGGATTATCACACTACCCCCTGACCATGTGGTTATACATTGGGGATTATCACACTACCCCCTGACCATGTGGTTATATATTGGGGATTATCACACTCCCCCTGACCATGTGGTTACATATTGGGGATTATCACACTACCTCTGGCCATGTGGTTATATATTGGGGATTATCACACTCCCCCCTGACCATGTGGTTATATATTGGGGATTATCACACTTCCCCCTGACCATGTGGTTATATATTGGGGATTATCACACTCCCCCCTGACCATGTGGTTATATATTGGGGATTATCACACTTCCCCCTGACCATGTGGTTATATATTGGGGATTATCGCACTATCCCTGACCATGTGGTTATATATTGGGGATTATCACACTCCCCCCTGACCATGTGGTTATATATTGGGGATTATCACACTACCCCCTGACCATGTGGTTATATATTGGGGATTATCACACTACCCCCTGACCATGTGGTTATATATTGGGGATTATCACACTACCCCCTGGCCATGTGGTTATACATTGGGTATTATCACTCTCCCCCTGGCCATGTGGTTATACATTGGGTATTATCACTCTCCCCCTGACCATGTGGTTATATATTGAGGATTTTCACACTCCCACTGGCCATGTGGTTATATATTGGGGATTATCACACTCCCCCCTGACCATGTGGTTATATATTGGGGATTATCACACTCCCCCTGACCATGTGGTTATATATTGGGGATTATCACACTCCCCCGACCATGTAGTTATATATTGGGAATTATCACACTACCCCCTGACCATGTGGTTATATATTGGGGATTATCACACTACCACTGGCCATGTGCTGAGATATTGGGGATTATCACACTCCCCCCTGACCATGTGGTTATATATTGGGGATTATCACATTACCCCTGACCATGTGGTTATACATTAGGGGATTATCACACTACCCCCTGATCATGTGGTTATACATTGGGGTTATCACACTACCCCCTGACCATGTGGTTATATATTGGGGATTATCACACTACCCCCTGACCATGTGGTCATATATTGGGGATTATCACACTCCCCCCTGACCATGTGGTTATATATTGGGGATTATCACAATACCCCTGACCATGTGGTTATATATTGGGGATTATCACACTTCCCCCTGACCATGTGGTTATATATTGGGGATTATCACATTACCCCTGACCATGTGGTTATCACACAATCCCCTTGCCATGTGGTCATATATTGGGGATTATCGCACTCCCCCCTGACCATGTGGTTATATATTAGGGGATTATCGCACTCCCCCATGACCATGTGGTTATATATTAGGGGATTATCACACTTCCCCAATCATGTGGTTATATATTGGGGATTATCACACTACCCCCTGACCATGTGGTTATATATTTGGGATTATCACACTGCCCCATGACCATGTGGTTATATATTGGGGATTATCACACTCCCCCTGACCATGTGGTTATATATTGGGGATTATCACACTCCCCCCTGACCATGTGGTTATATATTGGGGATTATCACACTCCCCCTGACCATGTGGTTATATATTAGGGGATTATCACACTGCCCCATGACCATGTGGTTATATACTGGGGATTATCCCACTACCCCTGACCATGTGGTTATATATTGGGGATTATCACACTCCCCCCTGACCATGTGGTTATATATTGGGGATTATCACACACCCCCCTGACCATGTGGTTATATATTTGGGATTATCACACTGCCCCATGACCATGTGGTTATATACTGGGGATTATCCCACTACCCCTGACCATGTGGTTATATATTGGGGATTATCACACTCCCCCCTGACCATGTGGTTATATATTGGGGATTATCACACTACCCCTGGCCATGTGGTTATACATTAGGGGATTATCACACTATCCCCTGACCATGTGGTTATACATTGGGGATTATCACACTACCCCCTGACCATGTGGTTATATATTGGGGATTATCACACTAACCCCTGACCATGTGGTTATATATTGGGGATTATCACACTCCCCCTGGCCATGTGGTTATATATTGGGGATTATCACACTCCCCCCTGACCATGTGGTTATATATTGGGGATTATCACACTCCCCCCTGACCATGTGGTTATATATTGGGGATTATCACACTACCCCCTGACCATGTGGTTATATATTGGGGATTATCACACTCCCCCCTGACCATGTGGTTATATATTGGGGATTATCACACTCCCCCCTGACCATGTGGTTATACATTGGGGATTATCACACTACCCCCTGACCATGTGGTTATATATTGGGGATTATCACACTCCCCCTGGCCATGTGGTTACATATTGGGGATTATCACACTCCCCCCTGACCATGTGGTTATATATTGGGGATTATCACATTCCCCCCTGACCATGTGGTGATACATTAGGGGATTATCACACTCCCCCCTGACCATGTGGTTATATATTGGGGATTATCACACTCACCTGACCATGTGGTTATATATTGGGGGATTATCACACTCCCCTGACCATGTGGTTATATATTGGGGTTATTACACTCCCCCCTGACCATGTGGTTATATATTGGGGATTATCACACTCCCCCCTGACCATGTGGTTATATATTGGGGATTATCACACTCCCCCCCTGACCATGTGGTTATATATTGGGGATTATCACACTCCCCCCTGACCATGTGGTTATATATTGGGGATTATCACACTCCCCTGTCCATGTGGTTATATATTGGGGATTATCACACTGCCCCTGTCCATGTGGTTATATATTGGGGATTATCACTCTGCCCCCTGGCCATGTGGTTATATATTGGGGATTATCACACTCCACCCTGACCATGTGGTTATATATTGGGGATTATCACACTGCCCCCTGGCCATGTGGTTATATATTGGGGATTATCACACTCCCCTGGCCATGTGGTTATATATTGGGGATTATCACACTCCCCTGTCCATGAGGTTATATATTGGGGATTACCACACTCCCCTGTCCATGTGGTTATATATTGGGGATTATCACACTGCCCCCTGACCATGTGGTTATATATTGGGGATTATCACTCTGCCCCCTGGCCATGTGGTTATATATTGGGGATTATCACACTCCCCCCTGACCATGTGGTTATATATTGGGGATTATCACACTGCCCCCTGGCCATGTGGTTATATATTGGGGATTATCACACTCCCCTGTCCATGAGGTTATATATTGGGTATTATCACACTCCCCTGTCCATGTGGTTATATATTGGGGATTATCACACTGCCCCCTGGCCATGTGGTTATATATTGGGGATTATCACACTTCCCCCTGACCATGTCGTTATATATTGGGGATTATCACATTCCCCCCTGACCATGTGGTTATATATTGGGGATTATCACACTCCCCCCTGACCATGTGGTTATATATTGGGGATTATCACACTCCCCCCTGACCATGTGGTTATATATTGGGGATTATCACACTATCCCTGACCATGTGGTTATATATTGGGGATTATCACACTCCCCCTGACCATGTGGTTATATATTGGGGATTATCACACTACCCCCTGACCATGTGGTTATATATTGGGGATTATCACACTACCCCTGACCATGTGGTTATATATTGGGGATTATCACACTCCCCCCTGACCATGTGGTTATATATTGGGGATTATCACACTCCCCCTGACCATGTGGTTATATATTGGGGATTATCACACTCACCTGACCATGTGGTTATATATTGGGGATTATCACACTACCCCCTGGCCATGTGGTTATATATTGGGGATTATCACACTTCCCCCTGACCATGTGGTTAGATATTGGGGATTATCACTCTGCCCCCTGGCCATGTGGTTATATATTGGGGATTATCACACTCCCCCCTGACCATGTGGTTATATATTGGGGATTATCACACTGCCCCCTGGCCATGTGGTTATATATTGGGGATTATCACACTCCCCTGTCCATGAGGTTATATATTGGGTATTATCACACTCCCCTGTCCATGTGGTTATATATTGGGGATTATCACACTACCCCCTGGCCATGTGGTTATATATTGGGGATTATCACACTTCCCCCTGACCATGTGGTTATATATTGGGGATTATCACAATCCCCCCTGACCATGTGGTTATATATTGGGGATTATCACACTCCCCTGACCATGTGGTTATATATTGGGGATTATCACACTCCCCCCTGACCACATGGTTATATATTGGGGATTATCACACTATCCCTGACCATGTGGTTATATATTGGGGATCATCACACTCCCCCTGACCATGTGGTTATATATTGGGGATTATCACACTACCCCCTGACCATGTGGTTATATATTGGGGATTATCACACTACCCCTGACCATGTGGTTATATATTGGGGATTATCACACTCCCCCCTGACCATGTGGTTATATATTGGGGATTATCACACTCCCCCCTGACCATGTGGTTATATATTGGGGATTATCACACTCCCCCCTGACCACGTGGTTATATATTGGGGATTATCACACTATCCCTGACCATGTGGTTATATATTGGGGATTATCACACTCCCCCTGACCATGTGGTTATATATTGGGGATTATCACACTACCCCCTGACCATGTGGTTATATATTGGGGATTATCACACTACCCCTGACCATGTGGTTATATATTGGGGATTATCACACTCCCCCCTGACCATGTGGTTATATATTGGGGATTATCACACTCCCCCTGACCATGTGGTTATATATTGGGGATTATCACACTCACCTGACCATGTGGTTATATATTGGGGATTATCACACTACCCCCTGGCCATGTGGTTATATATTGGGGATTATCACACTTCCCCCTGACCATGTGGTTAGATATTGGGGATTATCACACTTCCCCCTGACCATGTGGTTATATATTGGGGATTATCACATTACCCCTGACCATGTGGTTATATATTGGGGATTATCACACTCCCCCCTTGACCATGTGGTTATATATTGGGGATTACCACACTCCCCCCTTGACCATGTGGTTATATATTGGGGATTATCACATTACCCCTGACCATGTGGTTATATACTGGGGATTATCACACTCCCCCCTGACCATGTGGTTATATATTGGGGATTATCACACGACCCCCTGACCATGTGGTTATATATTGGGGATTATCACACTCCCCCTTGACCATGTGGTTATATATTGGGGATTATCACACTCCCCCCTGACCATGTGGTTATATATTGGGGATTATCACACTCCCCCCTGTCCATGTGGTTATATATTGGGGATTATCACATTACCCTTGACCATGTGGTTATATACTGGGGATTATCACAATCCCCCCTGACCATAGGGTTATATATTGGGGATTATCACACTCCCCCCTGACCATGTGGTTATATATTGGGGATTATCACACGACCCCCTGACCATGTGGTTATATATTGGGGATTATCACACTCCCCCTTGACCATGTGGTTATATATTGGGGATTATCACACTCCCCCCTGACCATGTGGTTATATATTGGTGATTATCACACTCCCCCCTTGACCATGTGGTTATATATTGGGGATTATCACATTACCCCTGACCATGTGGTTATATACTGGGGATTATCACAATCCCCCCTGACCATAGGTTTATATATTGGGGATTATCACACTCCCCCCTGACCATGTGGTTATATATTGGGGATTATCACACTTCCCCCTGACCATGTGGTTATATATTGGGGATTATCACACTTCCCCCTGACCATGTGGTTATATATTGGGGATTATCACACTACCCCCTGACCATGTGGTTATATATTGGGGATTATCACACTCCCCCCTGACCATGTGTTTATATATTGGGGATTATCACACTCCCCCCTGACCATGTGGTTATATATTGGGGATTATCACACTCCCCCTGACCATGTGGTTATATATTGGGGATTATCACACTACCCATGACCATGTGGTTATATATTGGGGATTATCACACGCCCCCCTGACCATGTGGTTATATATTGGGGATTATCACACTTCCCCCTGAACATGTGGTTATATATTGGGAATTATCACACACCCCCCTGACCATGTGGTTATATATTGGGGATTATCACACTTCCCCCTGACCATGTGGTTATATATTGGGGATTATCACACTCCCCCTGACCATGTGGTTATATATTGGGGATTATCACACTCCCCCCTTGACCATGTGGTTATATATTGGGGATTATCACACTTCCCCCTGACCATGTGGTTATATATTGGGGATTATCACACTGCCCCATGACCATGTGGTTATATATTGGGGATTATCACACTTCCCCCTGACCATGTGGTTATATATTGGGGATTATCACACTCCCCCCTGACCATGTGGTTATATATTGGGGATTATCACACTTCCCCCTGACCATGTGGTTATATATTGGGGATTATCACACTCCCCCCTGACCATGTGGTTATATGTTGGGGATTATCACACTGCCCCATGACCATGTGGTTATATATTGGGGATTATCACACTCCCCCCTGACCATGTGGTTATATATTGGGGATTATCACACTCCCCCCTGACCATGTGGTTATATATTGGGGATTATCACACTACCCCCTGACCATAGGGTTATATATTGGGGATTATCACACTTCCCCCTGACCATGTGGTTATATATTGGGGATTATCACACTCCCCCCTGACCATGTGGTTATATGTTGGGGATTATCACACTATCCCTGACCATGTGGTTATATATTGGGGATTATCACACTCACCTGACCATGTGGTTATATATTGGGGATTATCACACTCCCCTGACCATGTGGTTATATATTGGGGATTATCACACGCCCCCCTGAGCATGTGGTTATTTATTGAGGATTATCACACTATCCCTGACCATGTGGTTATATATTGGGGATTATCACAATCCCCCCTGACCATGTGGTTATATATTGGGGATTATCACACTCCCCCCTGACCATGTGGTTATATATTGGGGATTATCACACTACCCCCTGACCATGTGGTTATATATTGGGGATTATCACACTCCCCCCTGACCATGTGGTTATATATTGGGGATTATCACACTCCCCCCTGACCATGTGGTTATATATTGGGGATTATCACACTCCCCCCTGACCATGTGGTTATATATTGGGGATTATCACACTACCCCTGACCATGTGGTTATATATTGGGGATTACCACACTCCCCCCTGACCATGTGGTTATATATTGGGGATTATTACACTTCCCCCTGACCATGTGGTTATATATTGGGAATTATCACACACCCCCCTGTCCATGTGGTTATATATTGGGGATTATTACACTTCCCCCTGACCATGTGGTTATATATTGGGGATTATCACACTCCCCCTGACCATGTGGTTATATATTGGGGATTATCACACTCCCCCCTGACCATGTGGTTATATATTGGGGATTATCACACTTCCCCCTGACCATGTGGTTATATATTGGGGATTATCACACTCCCCCCTGACCATGTGGTTATATATTGGGGATTATCACACTACCCCCTGACCATGTGGTTATATATTGGGGATTATCACACTCCCCCCTGACCATGTGGTTATATATTGGGGATTATCACACTCCCCCCTGACCATGTGGTTATATATTGGGGATTATCACACTCCCCCCTGACCATGTGGTTATATATTGGGGATTATCACACTACCCCTGACCATGTGGTTATATATTGGGGATTATCACACTCCCCCCTGACCATGTGGTTATATATTGGGGATTATCACACTTCCCCCTGACCATGTGGTTATATATTGGGAATTATCACACACCCCCCTGACCATGTGGTTATATATTGGGGATTATCACACTTCCCCCTGACCATGTGGTTATATATTGGGGATTATCACACTCCCCCTGACCATATGGTTATATATTGGGGATTATCACACTTCCCCCTGACCATGTGGTTATATATTGGGGATTATCACACTCCCCCCTGACCATGTGGTTATATATTGGGGATTATCACACTTCCCCCTGACCATGTGGTTATATATTGGGGATTATCACACTCCCCCCTGACCATGTGGTTATATGTTGGGGATTATCACACTCCCTCCTGACCATGTGGTTATATATTGGGGATTATCACACTTCCCCCTGACCATGTGGTTATATATTGGGGATTATCACACTCCCCCCTGACCATGTGGTTATATGTTGGGGATTATCACACTCCCCCCTGACCATGTGGTTATATATTGGGGATTATCACACTACCCCTGACAATGTGGTTATATATTGGGGATTATCACACTCCCCCCTGACCATGTGGTTATATATTGGGGATTATCACACTCCCCCCTGACCATGTGGTTATATATTGGGGATTATCACACTTCCCCCTGACCATGTGGTTATATATTGTGGATTATCACACTCCCCCCTGACCATGTGGTTATATATTGGGGATTATCACACTTCCCCCTGACCATGTGGTTATATATTGGGGATTATCACACTCCCCCCTGACCATGTGGTTATATGTTGGGGATTATCACACTCCCTCCTGACCATGTGGTTATATATTGGGGATTATCACACTTCCCCCTGACCATGTGGTTATATATTGGGGATTATCACACTCCCCCCTGACCATGTGGTTATATGTTGGGGATTATCACACTCCCCCCTGACCATGTGGTTATATATTGGGGATTATCACACTACCCCTGACAATGTGGTTATATATTGGGGATTATCACACTCCCCCCTGACCATGTGGTTATATATTGGGGATTATCACACTCCCCCCTGACCATGTGGTTATATATTGGGGATTATCACACTCCCCCCTGACCATGTGGTTATATATTGGGGATTATCACACTACCCCCTGGCCATGTGGTTATATATTGGGGATTATCACACTCCCCCCTGACCATGTGGTTATATATTGGGGATTATCACACTACCCCCTGGCCATGTGGTTATATATTGGGAATTATCACACTCCCCCCTTGACCATGTGGTTATATATTGGGGATTATCACACTACCCCCTGGCCATGTGGTTATATATTGGGGATTATCACACTCCCCCCCTGACCATGAGGTTATATATTGGGGATTATCACACTACCCCCTGACCATGTGGTTATATATTGGGGATTATCACACTCCCCCCTTGACCATGTGGTTATATATTGGGGATTATCACATTACCCCCTGGCCATGTGGTTATATATTGGGGATTATCACACTTCCCCCCTTGACCATGTGGTTATATATTGGGGATTATCACACTCCCCCCTTGACCATGTGGTTATATATTGGGGATTATCACATTACCCCTGACCATGTGGTTATATATTGGGGATTATCACACTCCCCCCTTGACCATGTGGTTATATATTGGGGATTATCACACTCCCCCTTGACCATGTGGTTATATATTGGGGATTATCACACTCCCCCCCTGACCATGAGGTTATATATTGGGGATTATCACACTACCCCCTGACCATGTGGTTATATATTGGGGATTATCACACTCCCCCCTTGACCATGTGGTTATATATTGGGGATTATCACACTACCCCCTGGCCATGTGGTTATATATTGGGGATTATCACACTTCCCCCCTTGACCATGTGGTTATATATTGGGGATTATCACACTCCCCCCTTGACCATGTGGTTGTATATTGGGGATTATCACATTACCCCTGACCATGTGGTTATATATTGGGGATTATCACACTCCCCCCTTGACCATGTGGTTATATATTGGGGATTATCACACTCCCCCCTTGACCATGTGGTTATATGTTGGGGATTATCACATTACCCCTGACCATGTGGTTATATACTGGGGATTATCACACTCCCCCCTGACCATGTGGTTATATATTGGGGATTATCACACGACCCCCTGACCATGTGGTTATATATTGGGGATTATCACACTCCCCCTTGACCATGTGGTTATATATTGGGGATTATCACACTCCCCCCTGACCATGTGGTTATATGTTGGGGATTATCACTCTCCCCCTGACCATGTGGTTATATACTGGGGATTATCACACTCCCCCCTGACCATGTGGTTATATATTGGGGATTATCACACGACCCCCTGACCATGTGGTTATATATTGGGGATTATCACACTCCCCCTTGACCATGTGGTTATATATTGGGGATTATCACACTCCCCCCTGACCATGTGGTTATATATTGGGGATTATCACACTCCCCCCTGTCCATGTGGTTATATATTGGGGATTATCACATTACCCTTGACCATGTGGTTATATATTGGGGATTATCACACTCCCCCCCTTGACCATGTGGTTATATATTGGGGATTATCACACTCCCCCCTGACCATGTGGTTATATATTGGGGATTATCACACTCCCCCTTGACCATGTGGTTATATATTGGGGATTATCACACTCCCCCCTGACCATGTGGTTACATATTGGGGATTATCACACTCCCCCCTGACCATGTGGTTATATATTGGGGATTATCACACTACCCCCTGACCATGTGGTTATGTATTGGGGATTATCACACTCCCCCTTGACCATGTGGTTATATATTGGGGATTATCACACTCCCCCCCCTTGACCATGTGGTTATATATTGGGGATTATCACACTTCCCCCTTGACCATGTGGTTATATATTGGGGAAGTCTCCTTACCTCCTCTGGAGATTTTCACACTCCCTCTCTCCTTCCTCTGGCCCCGCCCCAATGACCGTTGGCGAGCGGTCACGTGCCCGCCCACCTTCTCCGCCCGCGCGCTGCCTCCTCCGGAGGAAATCCCGAGGAATGGGGCGGCCCCACCCCCTGATGCCACGCGCTTTGACCCGAATGCGACCGCGCCCCTCCGTCACGTGGTATCTGCACATGGCGGGCAGCAACCGAGCGAGTGCGTCGGGGCTGTGCCACCGCTTCCAGTCCCACCACCGCGGACCCAGGTGACCACCTCCCTCAGTCGCGAGGGTGCATCGGGCACGTGATTGCAGCGGCTGCGGCCATTGGTGGTTGGGGGGGGGGGGGGGAGATTTCACGTCGGTGTGGTCTCAGGGCCACCTACCCCGCCCACGTGACTCGCGCACCCTTTCCCGCCGCGCCACGCGACCCACGTGCACGCAGGGTCCGGAAGCCATTAGACGGTTTTAATTTCCCGCCGTTTCGGGCCTCGTGCTTGTTGATCAACGGTCGTTTCGCCGCCATCATCCCCCAGTCCAGAGAGAGGAGGTAAACCCAACAATGTCCCCATCCACCCCCCAGTCCAGAGAGAGAAGGTAAACCCAACAATGTCCCCATCCACCCCCCAGTCCAGAGAGAGAAGGTAAACCCAACAATGTCCCCATCCACCCCCCAGTCCAGAGAGAGAAGGTAAACCCAACAATGTCCCCATCCACCCCCCAGTCCAGAGAGAGGAGGTAAACCCAACAATGTCCCCATCCACCCCCCAGTCCAGAGAGAGGAGGTAAACCCAACAATGTCCCCATCCACCCCCCAGTCCAGAGAGAGAAGGTAAACCCAACAATGTCCCCATCCACCCCCCAGTCCAGAGAGAGAAGGTAAACCCAGCAATGTCCCCATCCACCCCCCAGTCCAGAGAGAGGAGGTAAACCCAACAATGTCCCCATCCACCCCCCAGTCCAGAGAGAGAAGGTAAACCCAGCAATGACCCCATCCACCCCCCAGTCCAGAGAGAGAAGGTAAACCCAGCAATGACCCCATCCACCCCCCAGTCCAGAGAGAGAGAAGGTAAACCCAGCAATGACCCCATTCACCCCCCAGTCCAGAGAGAGAAGGTAAACCCAACAATGACCCCATTCACCCCCCAGTCCAGAGAGAGAAGGTAAACCCAACAATGACCCCATTCACCCCCCAGTCCAGAGGGAGGAGGTAAACCCAGCAATGTCCACATTCACCCCCCAGTCCAGAGAGAGAAGGTAAACCCAACAATGACCCCATTCACCCCCCAGTCCAGAGGGAGGAGGTAAACCCAACAATGTCCCCATCCACCCCCCAGTCCAGAGAGAGAAGGTAAACCCAACAATGTCCCCATCCACCCCCCCAGTCCAGAGAGAAAATGTAAACCCAGCGATGACCCCATCCACCCCCTAGTCCAGAGAGAGGAGGTAAACCCAGCGATGACCCCATCCACCCCCTAGTCCAGAGAGAGGAGGTAAACCCAACAATGTCCCCATCCCCCACCTCCCCCCAGTCCAGAGAGAGGAGGTAAACCCAACAATGTCCCCATCCACCCCCCAGTCCAGAGAGAGGAGGTAAACCCAACAATGTCCCCATCCACCCACCCCCCCGAGCCAAAGGGAGAGAAGGTAAACCCAGCAATGTCCCCATCCACCCCCCCAGTCCAGAGAGAGAGAAGGTAAACCCAACAATGTCCCCATCCACCCCCCAGTCCAGAGAGAGAGAAGGTAAACCCAACAATGTCCCCATCCACCCCCCAGTCCAGAGAGAGAGAAGGTAAACCCAGCGATGACCCCATCCACCCCCTAGTCCAGAGAGAGAAGGTAAACCCAACAATGTCTCCATCCACCCCCCAGTCCAGAGAGAGAAGGTAAACCCAACAATGTCTCCATCCACCCCCCAGTCCAGAGAGAGAAGGTAAACCCAACAATGTCCACATTCACCCCCCTGTCCAGAGAGAGGAGGTAAACCCAACAATGTCCCCATCCACCCCCCAGTCCAGAGAGAGAAGGTAAACCCAACAATGTCTCCATCCACCCCCCAGTCCAGAGAGAGAGAAGGTAAACCCAACAATGTCCACATTCACCCCCCAGTCCAGAGAGAGAGAAGGTAAACCCAACAATGTCTCCATCCACCCCCCAGTCCAGAGAGAGAGAAGGTAAACCCAACCATGTCCCCATCCACCCCCCAGTCCAGAGAGAGAAGGTAAACCCAACCATGTCCCCATCCACCCCCCAGTCCAGAGAGAGGAGGTAAACCCAACAATGTCCCCATCCACCCCCCAGTCCAGAGAGAGAAGGTAAACCCAACAATATCCCCATCCACCCCCCAGTCCAGAGAGAGAAGGTAAACCCAACAATGTCCCCATCCACCCCCCAGTCCAGAGAGAGAAGGTAAACCCAACAATATCCCCATCCACCCCCCAGTCCAGAGAGAGAAGGTAAACCCAACAATGTCTCCATCCACCCCCCAGTCCAGAGAGAGAAGGTAAACCCAACAATGTCCCCATCCACCCACCCCCCCCGAGTCCAGAGGGAGAGAAGGTAAACCCAACAATGTCCCCATCCACCCCCCAGTCCAGAGAGAAGGTAAACCCAGCAATGTCCCCATCCACTCCCCCAGTCCAGAGGGAGAGAAGGTAAACCCAACAATGTCCCCATCCACCCCCCAGTCCAGAGAGAGAGAAGGTAAACCCAACAATGTCCCCATCCACCCCCCCCCCCAGTCCAGAGAGAAGGTAAACCCAACAATGTCTCCATCCACCCCCCAGTCCAGAGAGAGAAGGTAAACCCAACAATGTCCCCATCCACCCACCCCCCCGAGTCCAGAGGGAGAGAAGGTAAACCCAACAATGTCCCCATCCACCCCCCAGTCCAGAGAGAAGGTAAACCCAGCAATGTCCCCATCCACCCCCCAGTCCAGAGAGAGAAGGTAAACCCAGCAATGTCCACATTCACCCCCCAGTCCAGAGAGAGAGAAGGTAAACCCAGCAATGACCCCATCCACCCCCCAGTCCAGAGAGAGAGAAGGTAAACCCAGCAATGACCCCATTCACCCCCCAGTCCAGAGGGAGGAGGTAAACCCAGCAATGTCCACATTCACCCCCCAGTCCAGAGAGAGAGAAGGTAAACCCAACAATGTCCCCATCCACCCCCCAGTCCAGAGAGAGAAGGTAAACCCAACAATGTCCCCATCCACCCCCCAGTCCAGAGAGAAAATGTAAACCCAGCGATGACCCCATCCACCCCCTAGTCCAGAGAGAGGAGGTAAACCCAGCGATGACCCCATCCACCCCCTAGTCCAGAGAGAGGAGGTAAACGCAACAATGTCCCCATCCCCCACCTCCCCCCAGTCCAGAGAGAGGAGGTAAACCCAACAATGTCCCCATCCACCCCCCAGTCCAGAGAGAGGAGGTAAACCCAACAATGTCCCCATCCACCCACCCCCCCGAGCCAAAGGGAGAGAAGGTAAACCCAGCAATGTCCCCATCCACCCCCCCAGTCCAGAGAGAGAGAAGGTAAACCCAACAATGTCCCCATCCACCCCCCAGTCCAGAGAGAGAGAAGGTAAACCCAACAATGTCCCCATCCACCCCCCAGTCCAGAGAGAGAGAAGGTAAACCCAGCGATGACCCCATCCACCCCCTAGTCCAGAGAGAGAAGGTAAACCCAACAATGTCTCCATCCACCCCCCAGTCCAGAGAGAGAAGGTAAACCCAACAATGTCTCCATCCACCCCCCAGTCCAGAGAGAGAAGGTAAACCCAACAATGTCCACATTCACCCCCCAGTCCAGAGAGAGGAGGTAAACCCAACAATGTCCCCATCCACCCCCCAGTCCAGAGAGAGAAGGTAAACCCAACAATGTCTCCATCCACCCCCCAGTCCAGAGAGAGAGAAGGTAAACCCAACCATGTCCCCATCCACCCCCCAGTCCAGAGAGAGAAGGTAAACCCAACAATGTCCACATTCACCCCCCAGTCCAGAGAGAGAGAAGGTAAACCCAACAATGTCTCCATCCACCCCCCAGTCCAGAGAGAGAGAAGGTAAACCCAACCATGTCCCCATCCACCCCCCAGTCCAGAGAGAGAAGGTAAACCCAACCATGTCCCCATCCACCCCCCAGTCCAGAGAGAGGAGGTAAACCCAACAATGTCCCCATCCACCCCCCAGTCCAGAGAGAGAAGGTAAACCCAACAATATCCCCATCCACCCCCCAGTCCAGAGAGAGAAGGTAAACCCAACAATATCCCCATCCACCCCCCAGTCCAGAGAGAGAAGGTAAACCCAACAATGTCTCCATCCACCCCCCAGTCCAGAGAGAGAAGGTAAACCCAACAATGTCCCCATCCACCCACCCCCCCCCCCCGAGTCCAGAGGGAGAGAAGGTAAACCCAACAATGTCCCCATCCACCCCCCAGTCCAGAGAGAAGGTAAACCCAGCAATGTCCCCATCCACTCCCCCAGTCCAGAGGGAGAGAAGGTAAACCCAACAATGTCCCCATCCACCCCCCAGTCCAGAGAGAGAGAAGGTAAACCCAACAATGTCCCCATCCACCCCCCCCCCAGTCCAGAGAGAAGGTAAACCCAACAATGTCCCCATCCACCCCCCAGTCCAGAGAGAGAAGGTAAACCCAACAATGTCCCCATCCACCCACCCCCCCCGAGTCCAGAGGGAGAGAAGGTAAACCCAACAATGTCCCCATCCACCCCCCAGTCCAGAGAGAAGGTAAACCCAGCAATGTCCCCATCCACTCCCCCAGTCCAGAGGGAGAGAAGGTAAACCCAACAATGTCCCCATCCACCCCCCAGTCCAGAGAGAGAGAAGGTAAACCCAGCGATGACCCCATCCACCCCCTAGTCCAGAGAGAGAAGGTAAACCCAACAATGTCTCCATCCACCCCCCAGTCCAGAGAGAGAAGGTAAACCCAACAATGTCTCCATCCACCCCCCAGTCCAGAGAGAGAAGGTAAACCCAACAATGTCCACATTCACCCCCCAGTCCAGAGAGAGGAGGTAAACCCAACAATGTCCCCATCCACCCCCCAGTCCAGAGAGAGAAGGTGAACCCAACAATGTCTCCATCCACCCCCCAGTCCAGAGAGAGAGAAGGTAAACCCAACCATGTCCCCATCCACCCCCCAGTCCAGAGAGAGAAGGTAAACCCAACAATGTCCACATTCACCCCCCAGTCCAGAGAGAGAGAAGGTAAACCCAACAATGTCTCCATCCACCCCCCAGTCCAGAGAGAGAGAAGGTAAACCCAACCATGTCCCCATCCACCCCCCAGTCCAGAGAGAGAAGGTAAACCCAACCATGTCCCCATCCACCCCCCAGTCCAGAGAGAGGAGGTAAACCCAACAATGTCCCCATCCACCCCCCAGTCCAGAGAGAGAACGTAAACCCAACAATATCCCCATCCACCCCCCAGTCCAGAGAGAGAAGGTAAACCCAACAATATCCCCATCCACCCCCCAGTCCAGAGAGAGAAGGTAAACCCAACAATGTCTCCATCCACCCCCCAGTCCAGAGAGAGAAGGTAAACCCAACAATGTCCCCATCCACCCACCCCCCCCCCCCGAGTCCAGAGGGAGAGAAGGTAAACCCAACAATGTCCCCATCCACCCCCCAGTCCAGAGAGAAGGTAAACCCAGCAATGTCCCCATCCACTCCCCCAGTCCAGAGGGAGAGAAGGTAAACCCAACAATGTCCCCATCCACCCCCCCCCAGTCCAGAGAGAAGGTAAACCCAACAATGTCCCCATCCACCCCCCAGTCCAGAGAGAGAAGGTAAACCCAACAATGTCCCCATCCACCCACCCCCCCGAGTCCAGAGGGAGAGAAGGTAAACCCAACAATGTCCCCATCCACCCCCCAGTCCAGAGAGAAGGTAAACCCAGCAATGTCCCCATCCACTCCCCCAGTCCAGAGGGAGAGAAGGTAAACCCAACAATGTCCCCATCCACCCCCCAGTCCAGAGAGAGAGAAGGTAAACCCAACAATGTCCCCATCCACCCCCCCCCCAGTCCAGAGAGAGGAGGTAAACCCAACAATGTCCCCATCCACCCCCCCAGTCCAGAGAGAGAAGGTAAACCCAACAATGTCCCCATCCACCCCCTAGTCCAGAGAGAGAGAAGGTAAACCCAGCAATGACCCCATCCACCCCCCAGTCCAGAGAGAGAGAAGGTAAACCCAGCAATGTCCCCATCCACCCCCCAGTCCAGAGAGAGAAGGTAAACCCAGCAATGTCCCCATCCACCCCCCAGTCCAGAGAGAGAAGGTAAACCCAGCAATGTCCCCATCCACCCCCCAGTCCAGAGAGAGAGAAGGTAAACCCAACAATGTCCCCATCCATCCACCACTCCAGAGAGAGAAGGAAAACCAAGCGATGTCACCATCCACCCCCCAGTCCAGAGAGAGAGAAGGTAAACCCAACAATGTCCCCAACATCCCCTAGTCTAGAGAGAGAGAAAGTAAACCTAGCAATATCCCCATCCACCCCCCAGTCCAGAGGGAGAGAAGGTAAACCCAGCAATGTCCCCATCCACCCCCCAGTCCAGAGAGAGAAGGTAAACCCAGCAATGTCCCCATCCACCCCCCAGTCCAGAGAGAGAGAAGGTAAACCCAGCAATGTCCCCATCCATCCACCACTCCAGAGAGAGAAGGAAAACCAAGCGATGTCACCATCCACCCCCCAGTCCAGAGAGAGAGAAGGTAAACCCAACAATGTCCCCAACATCCCCTAGTCCAGAGAGAGAGAAGGTAAACCTAGCAATATCCCCATCCACCCCCCAGTCCAGAGGGAGAGAAGGTAAACCCAGCAATGTCCGCATCCATCCCCCAGTCCAGAGGAAGAGAAATAAACCCAGCAATGCCCCCACCCCCACCCCAGTCCAGAGAGAGAGAATGTAAACCCAGCAATGACCCCATCCACCCCCCAGTCCAGAGAGAGAGAAGGTAAACCAACAATGTCCCCATCCACCCCCAGTCAAGAAGGGAGAGAAGGTAAACCCAGCAATGTCCCCATCCACCCCCCAGTCCAGAGCGAGAGAAGATAAACCCAGCAATGTCTCCATCCACCCCCCTAGTCCAGAGAGAGAGAAGGGAAACCCAACAATATCCCCATCCACACCCCAGTCCAGAGAGAGAGAAGGTAAACCCAGCAATGTCCCCATCCACCCCCCCGTCCAGAGAGAGAGAAGGTAAACCCAGCAATGGCCCCATCCATCCACCACTCCAGAGAGAGAAGGTAAACCTAGCAATATCCCCATCCACCCCCCAGTCCAGAGAGAGAGAGAAGGTAAACCCAGAAATGTCCCGATCCACCCCCCTCCCCAGATCAGAGAGAGAAGGTAAACCCAGCAATGTCCCCATCCACTCCCCAGTCCAAAGAGAGACAAGGTAAACCCGCAATATCCCCATCCACCCCCAGTCCAGAGAGAGAAGCTAATAGCCCAGAAATGCCCCCATCCACTCCCCAGTCCAGAGAGAGAGAAGGTAAACCCAGCAATGCCCCCATCCACCCCCACCCCAGTCCAGAGAGAGAAGGTAATGCCCCAGAAATGTCCCCATCCACCCTCCAGTCCAGAGAGAGAGAAGGTAAACCCAGCAATGAACCCATCCAACCCCTAGTCCAGAGAGAGAGAAGGTAAACCTAGCAATATCCCCATCCACCCCCTAGTCCAGAGGGAGAGAAGGTAAACCCAGCAATGGCCCCAACCACCTCCTAGTCCATAGAGAGAAGGTAAACCCAGCAATGTCCCGATCCACCCCCCAGTCCAGAGAGAGAGAACGTAAACTCAGCTATGTCCCTATCCACCCCCCAGTCCAGAGAGAGAAGGTAAACCCAGCAATGTCCCGATCCACCCCCCCTCCCCAGATCAGAGAGAGAAGGTAACCCCAGCAATGTCCCGATCCACCCCAGTCCAGAGAGAGAAGGTAAACCCAGCAATGTCCCCATCCACCCCCCCCGTCCAGAGAGATAAGGTAATGCCCCAGACATGTCCCCATCCACCCCCCAGTCCAGAGAGAGAGAAGTTAAACCCAGCAATGTCCCCATCCACCCCTCTCCCCAAGTCCAGAGAGAGAGAGAAGGTAAACCCAGAAATGTCCCAATCCACCCCCCCTCCCCAGATCAGAGAGAGAAGGTAAACCCAGCAATGTCCCCATCCACTCCCCAGTCCAAAGAGAGACAAGGTAAACCCGCAATATCCCCATCCACCCCCAGTCCAGAGAGAGAAGCTAATAGCCCAGAAATGCCCCCATCCACTCCCCAGTCCAGAGAGAGAGAAGGTAAACCCAGCAATGCACCCATCCACCCCCACCCCAGTCCAGAGAGAGAAGGTAATGTCCCAGCAATGACCCCATCCACCCCCCAGTCCAGAGAGAGAGAAGGTAAACCCAGCAATGACCCCATCCAGCCCCCCAGTCCAGAGAGAGAAGGTAAACCCAGCAATGTCCCCATCCGCCCCACCAGTCCAGATAGAGAGAACATAAACTCAGCTATGTCCCCATACACCCCCCAGTCCAGAGAGAGAGAGAACGTAAACTCAGCTATGTCCCCATCCACCCCCCAGTCCAAAGAGAGAAGGTAAACCCAGCAATGTCCCGATCCACCCCCCCCACCCCAGTCCAGAGAGAGAAGGTAAACCCAGCAATGTCCCCATCCACCCCCCAGTCCAGAGAGAGAAGGTAATGCCCCAGAAATGTCCCCAGCCAGCCCCCAGTCCAGAGAGAGAGAAGTTAAACCCAGCAATGTCCCCATCCACCCCCCCCCCCCCGCCCCCCGCAGTCCAGAGAGAGAGAAGGTAAACCCAGCAATGAACCCATCCACCCCCTAGTCCAGAGAGAGAGAAGGTAAACCTAGCAATATCCCCATCCACCCCCCAGTCCAGAGGGAGAGAAGGTAAACCCAGCAATGGCCCCAACCACCTCCTAGTCCATAGAGAGAAGGTAAGTCCAGCAATGTCCGCATCCATCCCCCAGTCCAGAGGAAGAGAGGTAAACCCAGCAATGTCCCCATCCAGCCCCCCAGTCCAGAGAGAGAAGGTAAACCCAGCAATGTCCCCATCCGCCCCACCAGTCCAGATAGAGAGAACATAAACTCAGCTATGTCCCCATACACCCCCCAGTCCAGAGAGAGAGAACGTAAACTCAGCTATGTCCCCATCCACCCCCCAGTCCAGAGAGAGAAGGTAAACCCAGCAATGTCCCGATCCACCCCCCCACCCCAGTCCAGAGAGAGAAGGTAAACCCAGCAATGTCCCCATCCACCCCCCAGTCCAGAGAGAGAAGGTAATGCCCCAGAAATGTCCCCATCCAGCCCCCAGTCCAGAGAGAGAGAAGGTAAACTCAGCAATGTCCCCATCCACCCCCACCTCCCCCCCGCAGTCCAGAGGGAGAAGGTAAACCCAGCAATGACCCCATCCACCCCTCCCCCCAAGTCCAGAGAGAGAGAGAAGGTAAACCCAGAAATGTCCCCATTCACTGCCCAGTCCAGAGAGAGAGAAGTTAAACCCAGAAATGGCCCCATCCACCCCCTGAGTCCAGAGAGAGAAGGTAAACCCAGCAATGAACCCATCCACTCCTAGTCCAGAGAGAGAGAAGGTAAACCCAGCAATGACCCCATCCTCCCCCCAGTCCAGAGGGACAAAGTAAATCCAGCAATATCCCCATCCACCCCCCAGTCCAGAGAGAGAGGGTAATGCCCCAGAAATGTCCCCATCCACTCTCCAGTCTAGAGAGAGAAGGTAAACCCAGCAATGAACCCATCCACTCCTAGTCCAGAGAGAGAGAAGGTAAACCCAGCAATGACCCCATCCTCCCCCCAGTCCAGAGGGACAAGTTAAATCCAGCAATATCCCCATCCACCCCCCAGTCCAGAGAGAGAAGGTAATGCCCCAGAAATGTCCCCATCCACTCTCCAGTCTAGAGAGAGAAGGTAAACCCAGAAATGTCCCCATCCACACCCCAGTCCAGAGAGAGAGAAGGTAAACCCAGCAATGTCCCCATCCATCCCCCAGTCCAGAGGGAGGAGGTAAACCCAGCAATGGCCCCATCGAGCCCCCAGTCCAGAGAGAGAGAAGGTAAACCCAGCAATGTCCCCATCCACCCTCCCAGGCCAGATGGACAAGGTAAACCCAGCAATATTCCCTCCCCCCCCCCAGTCCAGAGAGAGAGAGGGTAAACCCAGAAATAGCCCCATCCATCCCCCAGTCCAGAGAGAGAGAAGGTAATCCCAGCAATGGCCCCATCCATCCACCACTTCAGAGAGAGAAGGTAAACCAAGCGATGTCCCCAACCACCCCCCAGTCCAGAGAGAGAGAAGGTAAACCCAACAATGTCCCCATCCACCCCCTAGTCCAGAGAGAGAGAGAGAAGGTAAACCCAGAAATATCCCCATCCACCCCCTCAGTCCAGAGGGAGAGAAGGTAAACCCAGCAATGGCCCAACCACCCCCTAGTCCATAGAGAGAAGGTAAACCCAGCAATGGCCCCATTCACCACCCCAGTCCAGAGAGAGAAGGTAAACCCAGCAATGTCCGCATCCATCCCCCAGTCCAGAGGAAGAGAAAGTAAATCCAGCAATGTCCCCATCCACCACCCCCCCAAGTCCAGAGAGAGAGAAGATAAACCCAGCAATGACCCCATCCACCCCCAGTCCAGAGAGAGAGAAGGTAAACCCTGTAATGTCCACATTCACCCCACCCCCCACCACCCAGTCCAGAGAGAGGAGGTAAACCCAGCAATGGCCCCAACCAACCCTCAGTCTTGAGGGACAAGGTAAACCCAGCAATGTCCCCATCCATCCACCAGTCCAGAGAGGGAGAAGGTAAACCCAGCAATGTCCCCATTCACCCCCTCCCAGTCCAGAGAGAGTAGGTAAACCCAGCAATGTCCCCACCCAGCCCCCTAGTCCAGAGACAGAAGGTAATGCCCGAGAAATGTCCCCATCCACTCTCCAGTCCAGAGAGAGAGAAGGTAAACCCAGCAATGTCCCCATCCACCCCCAGTCCGGAGAGAGAAGGTAATGCCCCAGAAATGTCCCCATCCACTCTCCAGTCCAGAGAGAGGAGGTAAACCCAGCGATGACCCCATCCACCCCCTAGTCCAGAGAGAGGAGGTAAACCCAGCGATGACCCCATCCACCCCCTAGTCCAGAGAGAGGAGGTAAACCCAACAATGTCCCCATCCCCCACCTCCCCCCAGTCCAGAGAGAGAGAAGGTAAACCCAACAATGTCCCCATCCACCCCCCCCCCCAGTCCAGAGAGAAGGTAAACCCAACAATGTCTCCATCCACCCCCCAGTCCAGAGAGAGAAGGTAAACCCAACAATGTCCCCATCCACCCACCCCCCCGAGTCCAGAGGGAGAGAAGGTAAACCCAACAATGTCCCCATCCACCCCCCAGTCCAGAGAGAAGGTAAACCCAGCAATGTCCCCATCCACCCCCCAGTCCAGAGAGAGAAGGTAAACCCAGCAATGTCCACATTCACCCCCCAGTCCAGAGAGAGAGAAGGTAAACCCAGCAATGACCCCATCCACCCCCCAGTCCAGAGAGAGAGAAGGTAAACCCAGCAATGACCCCATTCACCCCCCAGTCCAGAGGGAGGAGGTAAACCCAGCAATGTCCACATTCACCCCCCAGTCCAGAGAGAGAGAAGGTAAACCCAACAATGTCCCCATCCACCCCCCAGTCCAGAGAGAGAAGGTAAACCCAACAATGTCCCCATCCACCCCCCAGTCCAGAGAGAAAATGTAAACCCAGCGATGACCCCATCCACCCCCTAGTCCAGAGAGAGGAGGTAAACCCAGCGATGACCCCATCCACCCCCTAGTCCAGAGAGAGGAGGTAAACCCAACAATGTCCCCATCCCCCACCTCCCCCCAGTCCAGAGAGAGGAGGTAAACCCAACAATGTCCCCATCCACCCCCCAGTCCAGAGAGAGGAGGTAAACCCAACAATGTCCCCATCCACCCACCCCCCCGAGCCAAAGGGAGAGAAGGTAAACCCAGCAATGTCCCCATCCACCCCCCCAGTCCAGAGAGAGAGAAGGTAAACCCAACAATGTCCCCATCCACCCCCCAGTCCAGAGAGAGAGAAGGTAAACCCAACAATGTCCCCATCCACCCCCCAGTCCAGAGAGAGAGAAGGTAAACCCAGCGATGACCCCATCCACCCCCTAGTCCAGAGAGAGAAGGTAAACCCAACAATGTCTCCATCCACCCCCCAGTCCAGAGAGAGAAGGTAAACCCAACAATGTCTCCATCCACCCCCCAGTCCAGAGAGAGAAGGTAAACCCAACAATGTCCACATTCACCCCCCAGTCCAGAGAGAGGAGGTAAACCCAACAATGTCCCCATCCACCCCTCAGTCCAGAGAGAGAAGGTAAACCCAACAATGTCTCCATCCACCCCCCAGTCCAGAGAGAGAGAAGGTAAACCCAACCATGTCCCCATCCACCCCCCAGTCCAGAGAGAGAAGGTAAACCCAACAATGTCCACATTCACCCCCCAGTCCAGAGAGAGAGAAGGTAAACCCAACAATGTCTCCATCCACCCCCCAGTCCAGAGAGAGAGAAGGTAAACCCAACCATGTCCCCATCCACCCCCCAGTCCAGAGAGAGAAGGTAAACCCAACCATGTCCCCATCCACCCCCCAGTCCAGAGAGAGGAGGTAAACCCAACAATGTCCCCATCCACCCCCCAGTCCAGAGAGAGAAGGTAAACCCAACAATATCCCCATCCACCCCCCAGTCCAGAGAGAGAAGGTAAACCCAACAATATCCCCATCCACCCCCCAGTCCAGAGAGAGAAGGTAAACCCAACAATGTCTCCATCCACCCCCCAGTCCAGAGAGAGAAGGTAAACCCAACAATGTCCCCATCCACCCACCCCCCCCCCCGAGTCCAGAGGGAGAGAAGGTAAACCCAACAATGTCCCCATCCACCCCCCAGTCCAGAGAGAAGGTAAACCCAGCAATGTCCCCATCCACTCCCCCAGTCCAGAGGGAGAGAAGGTAAACCCAACAATGTCCCCATCCACCCCCCAGTCCAGAGAGAGAGAAGGTAAACCCAACAATGTCCCCATCCACCCCCCCCCCCAGTCCAGAGAGAAGGTAAACCCAACAATGTCCCCATCCACCCCCCAGTCCAGAGAGAGAAGGTAAACCCAACAATGTCCCCATCCACCCACCCCCCCGAGTCCAGAGGGAGAGAAGGTAAACCCAACAATGTCCCCATCCACCCCCCAGTCCAGAGAGAAGGTAAACCCAGCAATGTCCCCATCCACTCCCCCAGTCCAGAGGGAGAGAAGGTAAACCCAACAATGTCCCCATCCACCCCCCAGTCCAGAGAGAGAGAAGGTAAACCCAACAATGTCCCCATCCACCCCCCCCCTCAGTCCAGAGAGAGGAGGTAAACCCAACAATGTCCCCATCCACCCCCCCAGTCCAGAGAGAGAAGGTAAACCCAACAATGTCCCCATCCACCCCCTAGTCCAGAGAGAGAGAAGGTAAACCCAGCAATGACCCCATCCACCCCCCAGTCCAGAGAGAGAGAAGGTAAACCCAGCAATGTCCCCATCCACCCCCCAGTCCAGAGAGAGAAGGTAAACCCAGCAATGTCCCCATCCACCCCCCAGTCCAGAGAGAGAAGGTAAACCCAGCAATGTCCCCATCCACCCCCCAGTCCAGAGAGAGAGAAGGTAAACCCAACAATGTCTCCATCCACCCCCCAGTCCAGAGAGAGAAGGTAAACCCAACAATGTCTCCATCCACCCCCCAGTCCAGAGAGAGAAGGTAAACCCAACAATGTCCACATTCACCCCCCAGTCCAGAGAGAGGAGGTAAACCCAACAATGTCCCCATCCACCCCCCAGTCCAGAGAGAGAAGGTAAACCCAACAATGTCTCCATCCACCCCCCAGTCCAGAGAGAGAGAAGGTAAACCCAACCATGTCCCCATCCACCCCCCAGTCCAGAGAGAGAGAAGGTAAACCCAACAATGTCCCCATCCACCCCCCCCCCAGTCCAGAGAGAGGAGGTAAACCCAACAATGTCCCCATCCACCCACCCCCCCGAGCCAAAGGGAGAGAAGGTAAACCCAGCAATGTCCCCATCCACCCCCCCAGTCCAGAGAGAGAGAAGGTAAACCCAACAATGTCCCCATCCACCCCCCAGTCCAGAGAGAGAGAAGGTAAACCCAACAATGTCCCCATCCACCCCCCAGTCCAGAGAGAGAGAAGGTAAACCCAGCGATGACCCCATCCACCCCCTAGTCCAGAGAGAGAAGGTAAACCCAACAATGTCTCCATCCACCCCCCAGTCCAGAGAGAGAAGGTAAACCCAACAATGTCTCCATCCACCCCCCAGTCCAGAGAGAGAAGGTAAACCCAACAATGTCCACATTCACCCCCCAGTCCAGAGAGAGGAGGTAAACCCAACAATGTCCCCATCCACCCCCCAGTCCAGAGAGAGAAGGTAAACCCAACAATGTCTCCATCCACCCCCCAGTCCAGAGAGAGAGAAGGTAAACCCAACCATGTCCCCATCCACCCCCCAGTCCAGAGAGAGAAGGTAAACCCAACAATGTCCACATTCACCCCCCAGTCCAGAGAGAGAGAAGGTAAACCCAACAATGTCTCCATCCACCCCCCAGTCCAGAGAGAGAGAAGGTAAACCCAACCATGTCCCCATCCACCCCCCAGTCCAGAGAGAGAAGGTAAACCCAACCATGTCCCCATCCACCCCCCAGTCCAGAGAGAGGAGGTAAACCCAACAATGTCCCCATCCACCCCCCAGTCCAGAGAGAGAAGGTAAACCCAACAATATCCCCATCCACCCCCCAGTCCAGAGAGAGAAGGTAAACCCAACAATATCCCCATCCACCCCCCAGTCCAGAGAGAGAAGGTAAACCCAACAATGTCTCCATCCACCCCCCAGTCCAGAGAGAGAAGGTAAACCCAACAATGTCCCCATCCACCCACCCCCCCCCGAGTCCAGAGGGAGAGAAGGTAAACCCAACAATGTCCCCATCCACCCCCCAGTCCAGAGAGAAGGTAAACCCAGCAATGTCCCCATCCACTCCCCCAGTCCAGAGGGAGAGAAGGTAAACCCAACAATGTCCCCATCCACCCCCCCCCCAGTCCAGAGAGAAGGTAAACCCAACAATGTCCCCATCCACCCCCCAGTCCAGAGAGAGAAGGTAAACCCAACAATGTCCCCATCCACCCACCCCCCCGAGTCCAGAGGGAGAGAAGGTAAACCCAACAATGTCCCCATCCACCCCCCAGTCCAGAGAGAAGGTAAACCCAGCAATGTCCCCATCCACTCCCCCAGTCCAGAGGGAGAGAAGGTAAACCCAACAATGTCCCCATCCACCCCCCAGTCCAGAGAGAGAGAAGGTAAACCCAACAATGTCCCCATCCACCCCCCCCAGTCCAGAGAGAGGAGGTAAACCCAACAATGTCCCCATCCACCCCCCCAGTCCAGAGAGAGAAGGTAAACCCAACAATGTCCCCATCCACCCCCTAGTCCAGAGAGAGAGAAGGTAAACCCAGCAATGACCCCATCCACCCCCCAGTCCAGAGAGAGAGAAGGTAAACCCAGCAATGTCCCCATCCACCCCCCAGTCCAGAGAGAGAAGGTAAACCCAGCAATGTCCCCATCCACCCCCCAGTCCAGAGAGAGAAGGTAAACCCAGCAATGTCCCCATCCACCCCCCAGTCCAGAGAGAGAGAAGGTAAACCCAACAATGTCCCCATCCATCCACCACTCCAGAGAGAGAAGGAAAACCAAGCGATGTCACCATCCACCCCCCAGTCCAGAGAGAGAGAAGGTAAACCCAACAATGTCCCCAACATCCCCTAGTCCAGAGAGAGAGAAAGTAAACCTAGCAATATCCCCATCCACCCCCCAGTCCAGAGGGAGAGAAGGTAAACCCAGCAATGTCCCCATCCACCCCCCAGTCCAGAGAGAGAAGGTAAACCCAGCAATGTCCCCATCCACCCCCCAGTCCAGAGAGAGAGAAGGTAAACCCAACAATGTCCCCATCCATCCACCACTCCAGAGAGAGAAGGAAAACCAAGCGATGTCACCATCCACCCCCCAGTCCAGAGAGAGAGAAGATAAACCCAACAATGTCCCCAACATCCCCTAGTCCAGAGAGAGAGAAGGTAAACCTAGCAATATCCCCATCCACCCCCCAGTCCAGAGGGAGAGAAGGTAAACCCAGCAATGTCCGCATCCATCCCCCAGTCCAGAGGAAGAGAAATAAACCCAGCAATGCCCCCACCCCCACCCCAGTCCAGAGAGAGAGAATGTAAACCCAGCAATGACCCCATCCACCCCCCAGTCCAGAGAGAGAGAAGGTAAACCAACAATGTCCCCATCCACCCCCAGTCAAGAAGGGAGAGAAGGTAAACCCAGCAATGTCCCCATCCACCCCCCAGTCCAGAGCGAGAGAAGATAAACCCAGCAATGTCTCCATCCACCCCCCTAGTCCAGAGAGAGAGAATGTAAACCCAGCAATGACCCCATCCACCCCCCAGTCCAGAGAGAGAGAAGGTAAACCCAGCAATGTCCCCATCCACCCCCCAGTCCAGAGAGAGTAGGTAAACCCAGCAATGTCCCCATCCACCCCCCAGTCCAGAGAGAGAAGGTAAACCCAGCAATGTCCCCATCCACCCCCCAGTCCAGAGAGAGAGAAGGTAAACCCAACAATGTCCCCATCCATCCACCACTCCAGAGAGAGAAGGAAAACCAAGCGATGTCACCATCCACCCCCCAGTCCAGAGAGAGAGAAGGTAAACCCAACAATGTCCCCAACATCCCCTAGTCCAGAGAGAGAGAAGGTAAACCTAGCAATATCCCCATCCACCCCCCAGTCCAGAGGGAGAGAAGGTAAACCCAGCAATGTCCCCATCCACCCCCCAGTCCAGAGAGAGAAGGTAAACCCAGCAATGTCCCCATCCACCCCCCAGTCCAGAGAGAGAGAAGGTAAACCCAACAATGTCCCCATCCATCCACCACTCCAGAGAGAGAAGGAAAACCAAGCGATGTCACCATCCACCCCCCAGTCCAGAGAGAGAGAAGGTAATCCCAACAATGTCCCCAACATCCCCTAGTCCAGAGAGAGAGACGGTAAACCTAGCAATATCCCCATCCACCCCCCAGTCCAGAGGGAGAGAAGGTTAACCCAGCAATGTCCGCATCCATCCCCCAGTCCAGAGGAAGAGAAATAAACCCAGCAATGCCCCCACCCCCACCCCAGTCCAGAGAGAGAGAATGTAAACCCAGCAATAACCCCATCCACCCCCCAGTCCAGAGAGAGAGAAGGTAAACCAACAATGTCCCCATCCACCCCCAGTCAAGAAGGGAGAGAAGGTAAACCCAGCAATGTCCCCATCCACCCCCCAGTCCAGAGCGAGAGAAGATAAACCCAGCAATGTCTCCATCCACCCCCCTAGTCCAGAGAGAGAGAAGGGAAACCCAACAATATCCCCATCCACACCCCAGTCCAGAGAGAGAGAAGGTAAACCCAGCAATGTCCCCATCCACCCCCCCGTCCAGAGAGAGAGAAGGTAAACCCAGCAATGGCCCCATCCATCCACCACTCCAGAGAGAGAAGGTAAACCTAGCAATATCCCCATCCACCCCCCAGTCCAGAGAGAGAGAGAAGGTAAACCCAGAAATGTCCCGATCCACCCCCCTCCCCAGATCAGAGAGAGAAGGTAAACCCAGCAATGTCCCCATCCACTCCCCAGTCCAAAGAGAGACAAGGTAAACCCGCAATATCCCCATCCACCCCCAGTCCAGAGAGAGAAGCTAATAGCCCAGAAATGCCCCCATCCACTCCCCAGTCCAGAGAGAGAGAAGGTAAACCCAGCAATGCCCCCATCCACCCCCACCCCAGTCCAGAGAGAGAAGGTAATGCCCCAGAAATGTCCCCATCCACCCTCCAGTCCAGAGAGAGAGAAGGTAAACCCAGCAATGAACCCATCCACCCCCTAGTCCAGAGAGAGAGAAGGTAAACCTAGCAATATCCCCATCCACCCCCTAGTCCAGAGGGAGAGAAGGTAAACCCAGCAATGGCCCCAACCACCTCCTAGTCCATAGAGAGAAGGTAAACCCAGCAATGTCCCGATCCACCCCCCAGTCCAGAGAGAGAGAACGTAAACTCAGCTATGTCCCTATCCACCCCCCAGTCCAGAGAGAGAAGGTAAACCCAGCAATGTCCCGATCCACCCCCCCTCCCCAGATCAGAGAGAGAAGGTAACCCCAGCAATGTCCCGATCCACCCCAGTCCAGAGAGAGAAGGTAAACCCAGCAATGTCCCCATCCACCCCCCCCGTCCAGAGAGATAAGGTAATGCCCCAGAAATGTCCCCATCCACCCCCCAGTCCAGAGAGAGAGAAGTTAAACCCAGCAATGTCCCCATCCACCCCTCTCCCCAAGTCCAGAGAGAGAGAGAAGGTAAACCCAGAAATGTCCCAATCCACCCCCCCTCCCCAGATCAGAGAGAGAAGGTAAACCCAGCAATGTCCCCATCCACTCCCCAGTCCAAAGAGAGACAAGGTAAACCCGCAATATCCCCATCCACCCCCAGTCCAGAGAGAGAAGCTAATAGCCCAGAAATGCCCCCATCCACTCCCCAGTCCAGAGAGAGAGAAGGTAAACCCAGCAATGCACCCATCCACCCCCACCCCAGTCCAGAGAGAGAAGGTAATGTCCCAGAAATGTCCCCATCCACCCCCCAGTCCAGAGAGAGAAGGTAAACCCAGCAATGAACCCATCCACTCCTAGTCCAGAGAGAGAGAAGGTAAACCCAGCAATGACCCCATCCTCCCCCCAGTCCAGAGGGACAAAGTAAATCCAGCAATATCCCCATCCACCCCCCAGTCCAGAGAGAGAGGGTAATGCCCCAGAAATGTCCCCATCCACTCTCCAGTCTAGAGAGAGAAGGTAAACCCAGCAATGAACCCATCCACTCCTAGTCCAGAGAGAGAGAAGGTAAACCCAGCAATGACCCCATCCTCCCCCCAGTCCAGAGGGACAAGGTAAATCCAGCAATATCCCCATCCACCCCCCAGTCCAGAGAGAGAAGGTAATGCCCCAGAAATGTCCCCATCCACTCTCCAGTCTAGAGAGAGAAGGTAAACCCAGAAATGTCCCCATCCACACCCCAGTCCAGAGAGAGAGAAGGTAAACCCAGCAATGTCCCCATCCATCCCCCAGTCCAGAGGGAGGAGGTAAACCCAGCAATGGCCCCATCGAGCCCCCAGTCCAGAGAGAGAGAAGGTAAACCCAGCAATGTCCCCATCCACCCTCCCAGGCCAGATGGACAAGGTAAACCCAGCAATATTCCCTCCCCCCCCCAGTCCAGAGAGAGAGAGGGTAAACCCAGAAATAGCCCCATCCACCCCCCAGTCCAGAGAGAGAGAAGGTAATCCCAGCAATGGCCCCATCCATCCACCACTTCAGAGAGAGAAGGTAAACCAAGCGATGTCCCCAACCACCCCCCAGTCCAGAGAGAGAGAAGGTAAACCCAACAATGTCCCCATCCACCCCCTCCCAGTCCAGAGAGAGTAGGTAAACCCAGCAATGTCCCCACCCAGCCCCCTAGTCCAGAGACAGAAGGTAATGCCCGAGAAATGTCCCCATCCACTCTCCAGTCCAGAGAGAGAGAAGGTAAACCCAGCAATGTCCCCATCCACCCCCAGTCCGGAGAGAGAAGGTAATGCCCCAGAAATGTCCCCATCCACTCTCCAGTCCAGAGAGAGAAGGTAAACCCAGCCATGTCCCCATCCAACCCCCAATCCAGAGAGAGAAGGTAAACCCAGCAATGTCCCCATCCACCCCCCAGTCCAGAGAGAGAGAAGGTAAACCCAGCAATGTCCCCATCCCCCCCCTCCCCCTAGTCCAGAGAGTGAGAAGGTAAACCCAGCAATGTCCCCATTCCCCCCCCCAGTCCAGAGAGAGAGAAGGTAAACCCAGCAATGTGCCCATCCTCCCCCCCGTCCAGAGGGACAAGGTAAATCCAGCAATGTCCCCATCCATCCCCCAGTCCAGAGAGAGAAGTTAAACCCAACAATGTCCCCATGCATACCCCCGTCCAGAGAGAGAGAAGGTAAACCCAGCAATGTCTCCATCCACCCCCCAGTCCAGAGAGAGAAGGTAAACCCAGAAATGTCCCCATCCACATCCCCAGTCCAGAGAGACAAGGTAAACCCAACAATGTACCCATCCACATCCCCAGTGCAGAGAGAGAAGGTAATGCCCCAGAAATGTCCCCATCCACTCTCCAGTCCAGAGAGAGAAGGTAAACCCAGAAATGTCCCCATCCACCCCCCAGTCCAGAGAGACAAGGTAAACCCAGCAATATCCCCATCCACATCCCCAGTGCAGAGAGACAAGGTAAACCCAGCAATGTCCCCATCCACATCCCCAGTCCAGAGAGAGAAGGTAATGCCCCAGAAATGTCCCCATCCACTCTCCAGTCCAGAGAGAGAAGGTAAACCCAGCAATGTCCCCATCCAACCCCCAATCCAGAGAGAGAAGTTAAACCCAGAAATGTCCCCATCCCCCCCTCCCCCCAGTCCAGAGAGAGAAGGTAAACCCAGCAATGTCCCCATCCTCCCCCCAGTCCAGAGGGACAAGGTAAATCCAGTAATGTCCCCATCCACACCCCAGTCCCAAGAGAGAAGGTAAACCCAACAATGTCCCCATGCATACCCCCGTCCAGAGAGAGAGAAGATAAACCCAGCAATGACCCATCCAAAACCCCCAGTCCAGAGAGAGAAAGTAAACCCATCAATGTCCGCATATACTCAGTCCAGAGAGAGAGAAGGTAAACCCAGCAATGTCCCCAACCAACCCCCAGTCCAGAGGGAGGAGGTAAACCCAGCAATGTCCCCATCCACGCCCCCAGTCCCGAGAGAGAAAGTAAACCCATCAATGTCCGCATATACTCAGTCCAGAGAGAGAGAAGGTAAACCCAGCAATGTCCCCAACCAACCCCCAGTCCAGAGGGAGGAGGTAAACCCAGCAATGTCCCCATCCAACCCCCCAGTCCAGAGAGAGAGAAGATAAACCCAGCAATGTCCCCATCCACCCCCCAGTCCAGAGAGAGAAGGTAATGCCCCAGAAATGTCCCCATCCACTCTCCAGTCCAGAGAGAGAGAAGGTAAACCCAGCAATGTCCCCATCCAACCCCCAATCCAGAGAGAGAAGGTAAACCCAGAAATGCCCCCATCCCCGCCCCCCCCCCCAACCCCCCCCCCCCCCCCCCCCCCCCCCCCCCCCGCCAGTCCAGAGAGAGAAGGTAAACCCAGCAATGTTCCCATCCATCCCCCCAGGCCAGATGGACAAGGTAAACCCAGCAATATTCCCTCCTCCCCCCTCAGTCCAGAGAGAGAGAAAAGGTAAACCCAGAAATGGCCCCATCCATCCACCACTCCAGAGAGAGAAGGAAAACCAAGCGATGTCCTCATCCACCCCCCCTCCCCTAGTCCAGAGAGAGAGAAGGTAAACCCAACAATGTCCTCATCCATCCCCCAGTCCAGAGAGAGAGAAGCTATACCCAGCAATGACCCATCCACCCCCCCAGTCCAGACGGACAAGGTAATCCCAGCAATGTCCCCATCCACCCCACCAGTTCAGAGGGAGAAGGTAAACCCAGAAATGGCCCCATCCACCCCCCCCAGTCCAGAGAGAGAAGGTAGACCCAGCAATGTCCCCATTGTGCGCCCCACCGCCAAGACATAGTGTCACAGAAATATACAGCACGGAAACAGACCCTTTGGTTCAACCCGTCCATGCTAACCAGATAGCCCAACCCAATCTAGTCCCATTTGTCAGCACTTGACCCATATCCCTCTAAACCTTTCCTATTCATATACCCATCCAGATGCCTTTCAAATGCTCTAATTGTACCAGCCTCCACCACTTTCTCTGGCAGTTCATTCCATAAACGTACCACCCTCTGGGTGAAAAAGTTGGCCCTTAGGTCCCTTTTATATCTTTCCCCTCTCATCCTAAACCTATGGCCTCTAGTTCTGGACTCCCCCACCCCAGGGAAAAGACTTTGACTATTTATCCTATCCATGCCCCTCATGATTTCATAAACTTCTATAAGATCACCCCTCAGCCTCTGACACTCCAAGGAAAACAGCCCTATCTTATTCAACCTCTCCCCATACCTCAGATCCTCCAACCCTGGCAACATCCTTGTAAATCTTTTCTAAACCCTTTCAAGTTTCACATCACCTTTCCAGTAGGAAGGAGACCAGAATTGCACACAATATTCCAACAGTGGCCCAACCAATGTCCTGTACAGCTGCAACATGACTCCCAACTCCTGGAGTCAGTACCATGACCAATAAAGGAAAGCATACCAATTGCCTTCTTCACTATCCTATCTATCTGCAACTCCACTTTCAAGAAGCTATGAACCTGCACTCTTTATTCAGTAACGCTCCCTAGGACCTTACCATTAAGTGGATAAGTCCGCTAAGATTTGCTTTCCCAAAATGCAGCACCTCGGATTTATCTAAATTAAACTCCATCTACCACTTCCCAGCCCATTCTGAATAAGATTCTGTTGTAATCTGAGATAACCATCTTCGCTGTCCATTAGAAGTGCAAAACAACAAATACAATGTACAGCCCAGGAACAGGCCCTTGGGCCCTCCAAGCCTGAGCCAATCTAAACCCACTATCTAAACCTGCTGTCCAATTCCTAAGCATCTGTATCCCTATGCTACCCATCGACTCATGCATCTGTCCAGATGCGTCTTAAACGAATCTACCGTCCCTATCTCTGCTGGCAACGCGTTCCAGGCACCTACTACCTTCTGTGTAAAGCACTTGCCGCGTGTATTCCCCTTAAACTTTTCACCTCTCACCTTGAAAGCGTAACCTCTGGTTATTGAATCCTTCACCCTGGGAAAAAGCTTATCTCTATCTACCCTGTCCACTCTGTCCATACCCTTCATGATTTTGTAGACCTCAATCAGGGTCCCCCCTCAATCTACTTTTTTCTAATGAAAACAATCCTAAGTTCCTCAACCTCTCTTCATAGCTAGCACCTTCCATACCTGGCAACATCCTTGTAAACCTTCTCTGCACCCTCTCCAAATGTGGCGACCAGAAGTGTACACAGTATTCTAAATGCAGCCGAACCAATGTCTTGTACAATTTTAACGTGGCCTGCCAGCTCTTATACTCACTGCCCTGTCCGATGAAAGGCAACCATACCATATGCCTTCTTGATCACTCTATCCACCTGTGCAGCAACCTTCAGGGTACAATGGACCTGAACTCCCAGATCTCTCTGCTCATCAACTTTTCCCAAGGCTTTTCCGTTTACTGTGTAATTTGCTCTAGAATTAGATTTCCCAAAATGAATCACCTCACATTTACCTGGATTGAACTCCATCTGCCACTTCTTCGCCTAACTCTCCAGTCTATCTATATTCCACTGTATTCTTTGACAGTCTCCTATGCTTTCTGGTACTCCACCAATCTTTGTGTCATCTGCAAACTTACTGATCAGCCCAACAATGCCCTCTTCCAGATCATTTATGTATATCACAGACAACAGTGGCCCCAGCACCGAGCCCTGTGGAACACCACTGGTCACCTTTCTCCATTTTGAAAAACTCCCTTCAACTACTACTCTCTATCTCCTGTTGCTCAACCAGTTCTTTCTCCACCTCGGTAGAACACCTTGCACACCATGTGACTTCACTTTTCCCATTAGTTTACCATGGGGAATCTTATCAAATGCTTTACTAAAGTCCACGTTTATGACATCTACAACCCTTCCTTCATCTATCAATTTGGTCACTTCCTCAAAGAACTCTATTAAGTTAGTAAGGCATGGTCTCCCCTGCACAAAACTATGTTGCCTATCACTGATAAGCCCATTCTTTTCCAAATATAAAAAAGATTTTATCCCTCAGTTCCTTCTCCAGCAACTTTTCCATCGTTGACGTCAGGCTCATTGGTCTGTAGTTACCTGGAATATTCTTTCTACCCTTGTTGTACGGTGGACAACATGAGCAACCCTCCAATCCTTCAGCACCTCACCTGTGTTTAAGGATGCCACAAAGATATCTGTCAGGGCCCCAGCTATTTCCTCTCTCTCGCCTCCCTCAGCAACCTGGAGTAGATCCCATCCGGTCCTGGGGAGTTGTCCACCTTAATACACTCTAGCCTACCCAACACATCTTCCCTGCTTATGTCAGCGTGATCCAGAGTAATCAAATGTCTATCCCTAATCTCAACATTCATCATGTCTCTCTCCTCAGTGAACACCATTGCAAGGTAATCATTCAGAATCTCACCCATTCTGTCAGGTTTGACACACAGCCATCCTTCCTTATCCTTTAGTGGACCTTTCTCTAGTTACCCACTTGCTTCTTACATAAGAATAAAAGGCTTTGGGATTCTCCTTAATTCTGCTCACTAAAGCTATTTCATGACCCTTTTTAGCCCACTGGATTCCTCATTTAAGACTGGTCCTACTCTCCCGATATTCTTCCAGGGTCCATTCTGTTCTTATGTACGCTTCCCTTTTCCTCTTGCCAATCGTACATTTTCTCCTGTCATCTTGCCTTTCCTATCCTTTGCCTTCAATGGGATATGTCTATCCTGCACTATCTTTAACCTATCTTTGAAAGCCTCCCACATATTAAATGTGGACTTCCCTTCCAATAGTGGCCCCCAATCCACATTTTCCAGCTCCTGCCTAATGTTGATATAATTGGCATTGACCCAGTTTAATACTCTTCGCTTTGGACCATTCTCATCTTTGTCTACGAGTATTCTAAAACTTACAGAATCGTGGTCACTGTTCCCAAAGAAATCCTCACCGCAACTTCTACCACCTGGCCTGGCTCATTCCCCAACACCAGATCCAATATGGTCCCTTCCCTTGTCAGACTATTGACATACTGCTCTAGAAAACTCTCTTGGACACTTCTTACAAATTTTGCCCGATCCAGACCTCTGACACTAAGTGTGTCCCAGTCAATGTTGGGAAAATTAAAATCTCCCATCACCACCACCCTGTTGCCTTTACGTCTTTCCATAATCTGTGTACCTATTTGTTCTGCTACCTCATGCTCACTGTTGAGAGGCCTGTAGTACAGCCCCAACAACATAACTACACCCTTCTTATTTCTCAGCTCCACCCATAATGCTTCACTACTCAAGCCCTCCATAGTGTCCTCCTTTAGCACAGCCATAATAGCATCCCTGACCAACAATGCAACTCCTCCCCCGCTTTTACTTCCCTCCCTGTCCTGTCTGAAGCTTCTATATCCTGGAAAATTTAGTTGCCAATCATACCCTTCCTTCAACCAAGACTCTGTGATTTTAATAATGTCATACTCCCAGGCACCAATCCAAGCCCTAAGTTCATCTGCCTCACCCACTATACTCCTTGCATTAAAGTATATGCACTTCAGGCCACCAGATATTTTGCGTTCATCTGCTCTCTGCCTATTCTTCCCCTTATTAATACTAACTTCATGATTCTTATAGTCTCTAGTTTCCACCTCACTACATCTCCAACTTTGGTGTCATCTGCAAACTTACTAAACATACTTCTTATTCTCACATCCAAATCATTTATATAAATGACAAAAAGTAGAGGACCCAGCACCGATCTTTGTGGCACTCCACTGGTCACAGGCCTCCAGTCTGAAAAACAACCCTCCACCACCACCTTCTGTCTTCTACCTTTGAGCCAGTTCTGTATCCATATGGCTAGTTTTCCATGTATTCCATGAGATCTAACCTTGCTAACCAGTCTGCCGTGGGGAACCTTGTCGAACACCTTACTGAAGTCCATATAGATCCTGTCCACCGCTCTGCCCTCATTAATCCTCGTTGTTACTTCTTCAAAAACCTCAATCAAGTTTGTAAGACATGATTTTCCACGCACAAAGCCATGTTGACTATCACTCATCAGTCATTGTCTTTCCAAATACCTGTACGTCCTGTCCCTCAGAATTCCCTCCAACAACTTGCCCACCATCAGTGTCGGACTCACTGGTCTATAGTTCCCTGGCATGTCCTTACCACCCTTCGTAAACAGTGGCACTATGTTAGCCAACCTCCACTCTTCCGGCACCTCACCTGTGACTATCAATGATAAAAATATCGCTGCAAGGGGCCCAGCAAACACTTCCCTAGCTTCCCACAAAGTTCTAGGGTACACTTGATCAGGTCCTGGGGATCTATCCACTTTTTATATGTTTCAAGACAACAAGTGGTTCCTCCTCTATAATATGGACATTTTTCAAGATGTCACCATCTATTTCCCTACATTCTATATCTTACATGTCGATAAACCCAGCAATGTCCCCATTACACTCCCAGTCTAGAGAGAGAAAAGGTAAACCCAGCAATGTCCCCTTCCCTTGCCCCCACCTCCCCAGTCCAGAGAGAGGAGATAAACACAGCATTGTCTCCATCCTCCCCCCAGTTCAGAGAGTGAGAAGGTTATCCCAACAACATCCCCATTGTGCCCCCAGTCCAGAGAGAGAGAGAGAAGGTAAACCCAGCAACGTCCCCATTCCCCCCCTTGGGTCCAGAGAGAGAGAAGGTAAACCCAGCAATGTCCCCCTCCCGATCCAGAGACAGTATGTAAACCCAGCAATGGGCCCATCCAACCCCTGCCCCCCCACCACTCCTTTGCGAACGATAAAGCAAGAGGAAAGGTAAAGCAAGCAATGTCCCTTTCCGCCCGTCTGTCGAGAGAGACAATGTAAACCCAGCAATGTCCCATTCCACCTCCCCCAATCCAAAGAATGAGGGTTAACCCAGCAGTAAACGTCCTATCACCACGACACAAATTTGCTGCAAGGATTATGATTATCAACTTTACATTAGGGAGAGTGATATTTACCCTTCATAGCTCCCTCCCCTTTGAGGGATTTAAATACAGCCAGGCTGGACCTTCTCGAATTACCCTGATTTTTTTGTTTGCCTAGACCCTTCCAAAGAGTCAGCCACATTTCTGTGAGTCTGGAGTTATACGCGGATAAGACCAGGTAAAGACAGCAGATTTCCTTCCCGTGAGTAAACCAGATGGGTTTTCACAGCAATAACTGATAGTTCCATGGTTACCATCACGGAGACCAGCTTTAAATCCCAGATTTGATTTACTGAGTTCAAATTCCAGAAGCTGCTGTGATGTCTTAAAGTGACGTGGTTGACTCTGAACTGCCAAATGTCGTGACTCAGCAAGTCTCTTCAGTTTCAACAGCAGTGGTGGATAGGCAACACAAAAGAAATGAGTAGGTCCATTGTGGGCAGTGCTACCTGTATAACATGAAACTGGTGGGGTTTGACAATAGGTCACCGTTTCAACGCCATCATTTCTCATCTTTGAGAGATGTGTGGTACTGAGCAATTTGGTAGGTGCTATCACCTACATCCTCCCCTCCAACACATTCAGTCCCGTTCGCAAAGGCCAAATTATTCTTAATGTGTTCCCTCTTATCCTACCTCGATAGCCCATGGCCTCCAAATGCTCTGCAAAGATCCTGCCTAACCTTTCTGAGCACATCCAGCAGTTTCTGCAAGCAGTCAATCTATTGGTGGGAAAACCAGTGCAAGCACCACTTTTCAACTTCTCCCCCGTCTCAATCTCCTTCCAACTAGCTGCCCGATAAGGTGTCTGCACATTGCTTCCATGCATGTCCTTTGTTTCTGCTGTTCCATCATTGGTGACTATGCCTTCAGCCATCTAAAGCACTCTAGATAACTTCGCCTCTCTGACAAATCTCTTTCAGGATGCATCTTAAAATCTATCTCTTGGACTAAGCTTTTATGTTTGGATATTCGCCTCTATAGCTAGGTGTCAGTTTTTATATGTTAATGTAATAGGGAGATGTTTATCATAGCTAAATACATGCATATATGTTTGACACAACCTGCATTGATATGGTATACAGTATACCATTTTAATATATGGTTTGTTACAACTGGACTAGTAAATCCAGAACTAATCCATGAATTCAAGTCTTTGATCTTTTGAAGTCAGTTTTTTGGAAATAATCTACTCGCCTGAGGTGATGGTCTAATGAAGGAGTAATCTGGGGATCTAGATTTGAATCCTACCACAGCAGGTGGTGAAATTTGACTTCAATAAAAATCTGACATTAAAAGTCTAATGATAACCATGAAACGATTGTCACAAAAATCCATCCTTAATGTCCTTTATGAAGTGAGAGAGAATCTAATGAACATCCCTTGACATTCATTGATATTACTGAAGTTCCCCACGATCGATGACTTAGGGTTACTATTCACCAGAAACTGAACAATATTTACCATATAAATAGTGGCTAAAGAGCAGATAAGAGGTAAGGAATTCTGCAGACACTCAGCTCCCAAGTACTCGGAGCCTGAATATCTATAAGACACAGTCGGTTTGATGGATTTACTTCCCACTTGCCTGGCTGGATGCAACTCCAACAATACTCAAGAAGATTGACACCATCCAAGCCAAAGCAGCCCTCTTGATTATGACCGCATCCACAAACATCCCCTCCCATCACTGATGCTCAGTAGCTGTAGTGTACACCATCTATAGGATGCACTGCAGGAATTCACCAAGGCTCCTTAGTAATAGTAATAGAGTAATAGAACAGTACAGCACAGAACAGGCCCTTCAGCTCATGATGTTGTGCTGACAGCACCTTCCAAACCTTCAGACAAAAAATAAAAAGATAAGGGCAGCAGATACATGGAAACACCACCCCCTGCAAATTCCTCTCCAAGACACTCACCATCCTGACTTGGGAATATATCGCCAGTCCTTCACTGTTACTGCATCAAAATCCTGGACTTCCCTCCCTAAGACCATTATGGGTCAACCTACAGCACATAGAGTCATAGAGATGTACAGCACGGAAACAGACCCTTCAGTCCAACCTGTCCATGCCAACCAGATATCCCAACCCAATCTAGTCCCACCTGCCAGCACCCGGCCCATATCCCTCCAAACCTTTCCTATTCATATACCCATCCAAGTGCCTCTTAAATGTTGTAATTGTACCAGTTTCTGCCACTTCCTCTGCCAGCTCATTCCATACACGTACCACCCTCTGCGTGAAAAAGTTGCCCCTTAGGTCTCTTTTATATCTTTCCCTCTCACCCTAAACCTATGCCCTCTAGTTCTGCACTCCTCCACCCCAGGAAAAGACCTTATCTATTTACCCTATCCATGGCCCTCATGATTTTACAATCTTCTACAAGGTCACTCCTCAGCCTCCGACACTTCAGGGAAAACAACCCCAGCCAATTCAACCTCTCCCTATAGCTCAAATCCTCCAACCCTGGCAACATCCTTGTACATGGACTGCCGTGTTACAAAAAAGGCAGCTCACCACCACCTTCACAAGGGGCAACTAGGGAAGGGCAATAAATGCTGGCCCAGTCAGTAATGCCCACATCCCATGAGTGAATTAAAGTAACATGATGATAACAAGCACTATAAACGATTGTTGTAAAAACCTAACCAGAACTGATGTTCTTTAGTGAAGGAAACATCATCCTACAGAGGGTGATGCCTAAACATAACTCCAAGCCCATTCCACTATGATTACCAAATGCTCCCTGAAGCAGTCTAAGAGGCTGCAGAGTTAAACCTAACTCAGAGTCAGCAATAAATGGCGGTCAAATTCCAACAATTTTCCATTGTGAGTCAAATAGAGGCTGCTGTATTGCAAAGTTTAGACAAGAATTAACCAACTGAATTAACAGTAACCAGAAATGCTTCTTCTCGGACGTCACAGTAATATTAAAGGAAAGAAATAATTCTATGTCCTTCATATTTAAAGTATTTTACAGGTTTGATTTGGAACTGAATTATGGCTTCTTTTGCCAAAGTGTTATATCACTTCAATCACCAAGCATAAACATGAAGCATCTTTTATTATTCGCGTCTTTAGGTTCCTATTTTGTTATAGGTAAGAAATAATTGCAATTTGTTTAAGTAAAGGAACCATTTTGTTATTCCTGTGAAACATATGTGTATGTGTTTTCTCTTTTTGTCCAACCTGTTTTTCAACTCTGCTTTTACCTGCTGAATTAGACAGGCAGGAGGCTGGAAGAACACAGCAAGCCAGGCAGCATCAGAAGGTGTAACCCGAAACTTCTACACTTCCTGATGCAGCCTGGCTTGCTGTGTTTTTTCCAGCCTCCTGACTGACTACTTTGGATTCCAGAATCTGCAGTTTTTTTTGTCTCTAACTAAATGTATTTCCTTCAGCCAGCATCATTGAAACAGATTGTCTTAGCATTTATCACTGTTGTTTGAGGGAGTTGGAAAAGCAAAGCAGGTCAGGCAGCATCTGAGAAGCTGTCTGACCTGCTGTGCTTTTCCAGCACCACTCTAATGTTGACTGTGATCTCCAGCATCTGCAGTCCTCACTTTCACCTGTTTGAGAGAGTTACCTATCATGTTCCCCACATTATGATTGTAACTGCACTTTGACAGTATTTTTTTGACTGTAAAGCAATTTAAGATGTTCTGTTTGTGAAAATCAATGCAGAACCTTATTTGTTTTCCTTAAAAGCAGCTAAAACAGTCATTTCTTAAAAATACACATTACTAGAGCATCACTGGCTTCGCTGAGCTGCCTTCCTGAAATGCTGCAATGCCTGGAGATTAGAAACACCCAATGTATTCTTGTGGAGGTTAATTCCAGCATTTTGACCCAGCAACAGTGAAGGAACAGCAATATATATTTCCTAGTCAGGATGGTGAGGGACTTGGAGGGGAACCTATAGGTGGTGTGTTCCCTTGTATCTGCTGCCCTTGCCCTTCTTGGTGGTAGTGATCGTGCGTTTGGAAGGTGCCATCAGTGGAGGCTGAGCAAGTATTTGCAACCCACCCACCCCCCCCACCCCGAAAACAGATACTATCATTCTGCAGAAAGAATAGATTCAGATGTATGGTCAAGGTGCTGGGCTGCTCCCCCATTTATCCCTGAACCAAGGCCAGTTTTAAGCAAAAGAACTCAAATTGCTACAAAACCAGAAATTGCTGGAGAAACTCAGCAAGTCTGGCAGCATCTGTGAAGAGAAGGCAGAGGTAACATAGAGTCATAGAGATGTACAGCATGGAAACAGACCCTTTGGTCCAACCCGTCTATGCCGACAAGATATCCCAACCCAATCTAGTCCCACCTGCCAGCACCCGGTCCATATCCCTCCAAACCCTTCCTATTCATATACCCATCCAAATGCCTCTTAAATGTTGCAATTGTACCAGCTTCCACCACATCCTCTGGCAGCTCATTCCATACACGTACCACCCTCTGGGTGAAAAAGTTGCCCTTTAGGTCTCTTTTATATAAGACCATAAGACCATAAGACATAGGAGTGGAAGTAAGGCCATTCGGCCCATCGAGTCCACTCCGCCATTCAATCATGGCTGATGCGCATTTCAGCTCCACTTGCCAGCGTTCTCCCCGTAGCCCTTAATTCCTCTAGACAACAAGAACCTATCAATCTCGGCCTTGAAGACATTTAGCGTCCCGGCTTCCACTGCACTCCGTGGCAATGAATTCCACAGGCCCACCACTCTCTGGCTGAAGAAATGTCTCCGCATTTCCGTTCTGAAATGACCCCCTCTAATTCTAAGGCTGTGTCCACGGGTCCTAGTCTCCTCGCCTAACAGAAACAATTTTCTAGCATCCACCTTTTCAAAGCCATGCATTATTTTGTACGTCTCTATTAGATCTCCCCTTAATCTTCTAAACTCCAACGAATACAATCCCAGTATCCTCAGCCGTTCCTCATATGCTAGACCTGTCATTCCAGGGATCATCCGTGTGAATCTCCGCTGGACACGTTCCAGTGCCAGTATGTCCTTCCTGAGGTGTGGGGACCAAAACTGGACACAGTACTCCAAATGGGGCCTAACCAGAGCTTTATAAAGTCTTAGTAGTACATCTCTGCTTTTATATTCCAACCCTCTTGAGATAAGAGACAACATTGCATTCGCTTTCTTAATCACAGACTCAACCTGCATGTTTACCTTTAGAGAATCCTCAACTAGCACTCCCAGATCCCTTTGTGCTTTGGCTTTATTAAGTTTCTCACCATTTAGAAAGTAGTCCATTCCTATATTCTTTTTGCCAAAGTGCAAGACCTCGCACTTGCTCACGTTAAATTCCATCAGCCATTTCCTGGACCACTCTCCCAACCTGTCTAGATCCTTCTGTAGCCTCCCCACTTCCTCAGTACTACCTGCCTGTCTACCTAACTTTGTATCATCGGCAAACTTCGCTAGAATGCCCCCGGTTCCCTCATCCAAATCATTAATATATAATGCGAACAGCTGTGGCCCCAGCACCGAACCCTGCGGGACACCGCTCGTCACCGGCTGCCATTCTGAAAAAGAACCTTTTATCCCAACTCTCTGCCTTCTGTTAGATAGCCAATCCTCAATCCATCCCAGCAGCTCACCTCGAACACCATAGGCCCTCACCTTGCTCAGCAGTCTCCCGTGTGGCACCTTATCAAAGGCCTTTTGAAAGTCCAGATAGACCACATCCACTGGGTTCCCCTGGTCTAACCTACTTGTTACCTCTTCAAAAAATTCCAACAGGTTTGTCAGGCATGACCTCCCTTTACTAAATCCATGTTGACTTGTTCTAATCAGACTCTGCTCTTCCAAGAATTTAGAAACCTCATCCTTAATGATGGATTCTAGAATTTTACCAACAACCGAGGTTAAGCTGATTGGCCTATAATTTTCCATCTTTTGCCTTGATCCTTTCTTGAACAAGGGGGTTACTACAGCCATCTTCCAATCGTCCGGGACCTTTCCTGACTCCAGTGACTCTTGAAAGATCTCAACCAATGCCTCTGCTATTTCCTCAGCAACCTCTCTCAGAACTCTAGGGTGTATCCCATCGGGGCCAGGAGATTTATCAATTTTAAGACTTTTTAACTTTTCTAGCACTATCTCTTTCGTAATGGCAACCATACTCAACTCAGCCCCGTGACACCCTTTAATTTTTGGGATATTACTCCTGTCTTCCACTGTGAAAACTGACGCAAAGTACTTGTTAAGTTCTCCTGCTATTTCCTTATCTCCCATCACTAGGCTCCCTGCATCAGTTTGAAGTGGCCCAATGTCTACTTTTGCCTGTCGTTTGTTTCTTATGTACTGAAAGAAACTTTTACTATTATTTCTAATATTACTGGCTAGCCTACCTTCATATTTGATCCTCTCATTTCTTATTACACTCTTTGTTATCCTCTGTTTGCTTTTGTATCCTTCCCAATCTTCTGATTTCCCACTGTTCTTAGCCACTTTATAGGATCTCTCTTTTTCTTTAATACATTTCCTGACTTCCTTTGTCAGCCAAGGTTGTCTAATCCCTCCCCGGTTAATCTTTCTTTTCTTGGGAATGAACCTCTGTACAGTGTCCTCAATTATACCTACAAACTCCTGCCATTTTTGCTCTAGTGTCTTCCCGGTTAGCCTCTGCTTCCAGTCTATTTTAGTCAGTTCCTCTCTCATGCCCTCATAATTACCTTTATTCAACTGTAACACCATTACATCAGATTTCGCCTTCTCCCTTTCAAACTCCAGACTGAACTCTACCATATTATGGTCGCTACTTCCTAAGGGTTCCCTTACTTTAAGATCTTTTATAGAGTCTGGTTCATTGCAAAGCACTAGGTCCAGAATAGCCTGCTCTCTTGTGGGCTCCATGACTAGCTGTTCCAAAAAGCCATCCTGTAAGCATTCCATGAATTCCCTTTCTTTAGATCCACTAGCAACATTATTTACCCAGTCCACCTGCATATTGAAGTCACCCATGATCAATGTAACCTTGCCTTTCTGACATGCCTTCTCTATTTCCCGGTACATGTTGCGTCCCTGGTCCTGACCACTGTTAGGAGGTCTGTACACAACTCCAATTATGGTTTTTCTCCTTTCACCCTAAACCTATGCCCTCTAGTTCTGGATTCCCCAACCCCAGGGAAAAGACTTTGCCTATTTATCCTATCCATGCCCCTCATAATTTTGTAAACCTCTATAAGGTCACCCCTCAGCCTCTAATGCTCCAGGGAAAACAGCCCCAGCCTGTTCAGCCTCTTCCTGTAGCTCAGATCCTCCAACCCTGGCAACATCCTTGTAAATCTTTTCTGAACCCTTTCAAGTTTCACATCATCTTTCCGATAGGAAGGAGACCAGAATTGCACGCAATATTCCAACAGTGGCCTAACCAATGTCCTGGTAAAAACAATGACTGCAGATGGAAACCAGATTCTGGATTAGTGTTCCTGGAAGAGCACAGCAGTTCAGGCAGCATCTAAGGAGCAGCGAAATCACGTTTTGGGCAAAAGCCCTTCATCAGGAATAAAGGCAGAGAGCCTGAAGGGTGGAGAGATAAGCTAGAGGAGGGTGGGGGTGGGGAGAGAGTAGCATAGAGTACAATGGGTGAGTGGGGGAGGGGATGAAGGTGATAGGTCAGGGAGGAGGAGGGTGGAGTGGATAGGTGGAAAAGGAGATACGCAGGTAGGACAAGTCCAGACAAGTCATGGGGACAGTGCTGAGCTGGAAGTTTGGAACTGGGGTGAGGTGAGGGTAGGGGAAATGAGGAAACTGTTGAAGTCCACATTGATGCCCTGGGGTTGAAGTGTTCCGAGGCGGAAGATGAGGCGTTCTTCCTCCAGGCGTCTGGTGGTGAGGGAGCGGCGGTGAAGGAGGCCCAGGACCCCCATGTCCTCGGCAGAGTGGGAGGGGGAGTTGAAATATTGGGCCACGGGGTGGTGTGGTTGATTGGTGTGGGTGTCCCGGAGATGTTCCCTAAAGCGCTCTGCTAGGAGGCGTCCAGTCTCCCCAGTGTAGAGGAGACCGCATCAGGAGCAACGGATACAATAAATGATATTAGTGGATGTGCAGGTAAAACTTTGATGGATGTGGAAGGCTCCTTTAGGGCCTTGGATAGAGGTGAGGGAGGAGGTGTGGGCGCAGGTTTTACAGTTCCTGCGGTGGCAGGGGAAGGTGCCTGGATGGGAGGGTGGGTTGTAGGGGGCCGTGGACCTGACCAGGTAGTCACGGAGGGAATGGTCTTTGCGGAAGGTGGAAAGGGGTGGGGAGGGAAATATACCCCTGGTGGTGGGGTCTTTTTGGAAGTGGCAGAAATGTCGGCGGATGATTTGGTTAATGCAAAGGTTGGTACGGTGGAAGGTGAGCACCAGAGGCGTTCTGTCCTTGTTACGGTTGGAGGCGTAGGGTCTGAGGGTGGAGGTGCGGGATGTGGACGAGATGCGTTGGAGGGCATCTTTAACCACGTGGGAAGGGAAATTGCGGTCTCTAAAGAAGGAGGCCATCTGGTGTGTTCTGTGGTGGAACCGGTCCTCCTGGGAGCAGAGCCGCAACATGACCTCCCAACTCCTGTACTCAATACCCTGACCAATAAAGGAAAGCATACCAAACACCTTTTTCACTATCCTATCTACCTGCGACTCCACTTTCAAGGAGCTATGAACCTACACTCCAAGGTCTCTTTGTTCAGCAACACTCCCTGTGACCTTACCATTAAGTGTATAAGTCCTGCTAAGATTTGCTTTCCCAAAATGCAGCACCTCACATTTATCTGAATTAAACTCCAACTGCCACTTCTCAGCCCATTGTCCCATCTGGTCAAGATACTGTTGTAATCAACAGTTTGAGTCTAGTGACCCTTCTTCAGAATTGAGAACCTTCTTCAAATTGCTATATCATTTACATTTGTTTCTTTATGATTTTAAAATGTTGAAATTGGGAGCTACATAACAACAATTGTCATATCCTAGAAAATACCTGTTTTTGAACTGTCTCAGTGCACAGTTGTAGTAAGAGCTTTATTTCAGCTAAGCATACTCCATTAATAGCTCACCCTGCTGATTACGAGCTCTCTATATTTGTACAATTAATGACTCAATTTCAAAAGTCCTTTATTGTCTCTGGGATGCCTAGTGTCACTGTAAACCTGTGAAAGGTGCTTTGTACATGAGGACAGCTGCTCTTGTGAGGTGGAGCCTTTAAATTTCGGTCTAATCTGACAAATTCGGCTGGTTGTGTTCTCCAGTGATGGATCAGATGTCTTGAGTCATATGTGCCTACATCTTCTCAAACTCCTCTTTCTTGCCAAAATCATAGTGTTTACAGAATGCCAAATGAATCCAACCCACTACTCCTGACCACTTTGCTCTAAGGAGACTTAAATGACTCCCAGAATCAGTCAGGCTAGCAGAGGGGAAGGAAATTGCTAAAATGTTACAGCAGAACCAGAAAATTGTTGGAACAAGTCATGATTAAAAACACAAAAACATTCTTTTGCTGAGCAGAAATTCAAACTGATTCCGCCCTTCAGAACAAATGTACAGTAGTACAGATGTTGGAGTCCTGAAATTAAAACCCCAGCGCTAGAAAAATGTACCAGTTCTGGCAGCATCTGTGAACAGAGAAACAGAGTTAACCATTTCAAGTCTGGAATGACTGTGCTTCCAAATTGTACAGGTTATTTTAGACTCAGAACATTAACTCTGTTTCTCTCCTTTTAAGAAACCCGCTTGGCTCCCAGAGATCCCACACACATATCTTTTGATTCAGATTCACTGCTAGTGAGTGTCTGCACCAGGTTAGGAATCTTAAAACTTTGTTTTGTGAATTTGTAGGATGTGCATGACATTGGTTAGACTAATATTTATTGACTATCCTTAATTCTCTGGAGAAGTACCCTGGTGACACTTTCTTGAACTACTACCAGGTGTAGGCACACCTACAATGTTGTTAGGGAAGGAGTTTCAGGATTTTGACCCAGTGACACTGAAGAAATGGTGATATATTTCCAAGTCAGGATGGGAGTGGCTTGGAGGGGAACTTGCAGGTATTCCCATGTATCTGATGCCCTTGTCCTTCTGGGTCATGGGTTTGGAAGGTGCTTTCCTAGCATCTTGTAAATGACACTGTGCATTGGTGGTGGCATTCGTGAATGTTGAAGTTGGTGGATGGATTTGTCAATCTAGCAGGATGCTTTGTCCTGGATTGGTTTGAATTTCTTAACTATTTTTGAAACTGCAAGTAGGGAATATTCTACCCTTCTCCTGACTTGTAGCTTGTTGATGCTGAGCTGGCTTTGTGGAGTCTGGAGGTGAATTATTTACTGCTGAATTCCTAGCAACTAACCTACTCTTGTAACCACAGTATTTATATGGGCTAGACTAGTTCAGTTTCTAGTCAATAGTAAGCACCAGGACGTTGAAAATGAAGGATTCAGCGATGGTCATTGAAGATCAAAGGGTGATGGTTAGATAATCTCTTACTGGAGATGGTCATTACCAGGAATTTGTTTTCTACCACTGACCAACTCAAACTGAGCATGAATAGAAAGGATTTAGAGTGAACAGGGCCAAATGCTAGTAATTGGGTCGAGATAAATTGAGGATAAGTGGTCTGCATGGACGAGTTGTACCGAAGGGTCTGTTTCCATGCTATACAACTCTATGACTCTAAATGCTCAGGGACTGGAAAAATTGGGTGAGCACAGTAAGGTGAAAAAGATAAGCAACACTAGTCTAGGTTAGGACTTCATACAATGTTTTCAGGCTAGGTTTTAGAGGGTACATTTTGGAACTGACCAGAGAGCAGGCTTTACTAATCTGATATTGTCAAAAAGTGTGGTGCTGGAAAAGCACATCAGATCAGGCGGCATCTGAGAAACTACTGCGCGCCCCACCCCACTCCTGTAAAAACGCTGACCCTTACTCCCAATTCTTTCACCTTTGCCATTTTTGCTCACAGAAGGAACAATTCCACTCCAGGACATCCCAGATGGCCTCCTATTTCAAGCACATCAATTTCCCCTCCCACATAGTCAACAACAGCCTCCAGTGCATCTCCTCCACTTCTTGCACCTCCACCCTTGAACCCACCCCTCCAACTGCAACAAGGATTGAACCCCCCCCAGTCCTCACTGTCCACCCCACTAATCACCGGATACAATGCATTATCCTCTGCCATTTCCACCACCTACAATTAGACCCCATTACCAGAGATGTACTGTATTTCCCTCCCACCCCGATCAGCGTTCCACAGAGACCACTCCCTCTGTGAGTCCCTCGTTAGATCCGCGCTTCCCAGTAACCCACCCTCCACTCCCGGCACCTTCCCATGCTGCAGCAAGAAGTGTAAAACCTGCGCCCACACCTGCCCCCTCACCCCTGTCCAAGGCCCCAAAGGATTCTTTCACATCTGGCAGAGATTTCCCTGCACATCCAAATATCTCATCTAATGTGTCCGTTGCTCTCAATGTGCTCTCGTCTACATTGAGGAGACAGGATGCCACCTCGCAGAACATTTCAGAGAATATCTCTGGGGCGCACGTACCAAACAACCGTGCTGCCCTGCAGCCGAACACTTCAACTCTCCTTCCAGCTCCACCAAGGACATGCAAGTCCTGTGCCGCCTCCACCACCAAATCCAAGCCACCCGGCACCTGGAGGAAGAATGCCTCATTTTCCACCTTGGGACCCTCCAACCACAAGGCATCAATGTCGATTTCACCAGTTTTCTCATCTCTCCTCCCCCCACCTCATCCCAGATCCAACCCTCCAATTCGGCACCACCCTTTTAAACTGTCCTACCTGTCCATCCTCCTTTCCAACTATCTGCTCCAAACACCCCCCCAACCTATCAATATCACCCCCACCTCCATCTACCTATCGCCTTCCCAGCTACCTGCCCCACAGCTCCACCCCCACCTTCCTACTTATCTCTCAACCACCTTCCCCTCCCCATTCCTGAAGAAGGGCTTATGCCCAAAATGTAAATTCTCCTACGTCACAGTTGCTGCCTGACCTGTTGTGCTTTTAGACTCTGATCTCCAGCATCTGCAGTCCTCACTTTCTCCTGATCTGGTATTGTGCAATATGATAAAATTAATTAATAGCCTCACAGCAAAGGCACCCCAAGGAAATATATAACTGTAGTATGTTGGATGGATCAGTTTTTGTCCAATGTGTGCAGGAGGGTTTCCTGACACAGTATGTCAAAGGGTCGATGAGGGGAGGCCACACTGGTTCTGGTGCTTGGTAATGAACCAGGCCAGGTGTTTGATTTAGTTGTACATGAGCACTTTGGAGAGAGTGACCCTAATTCAGTTACGTTTAGTTTAGTGATGGAAAGGGATCAGTATTTGCCACAGGTCAAGAGTTATTGATGGGGCAAGGGCAATTATAATGTGATTAGGCAAGACTTAGGATGCATAGAATGGGGTAGCAAAATGCAGGGGATGCAGACAATGGAAATGTGGAGCTGGTTTAAGGAACAAATATTATGTGTCTTTGATAGGTATGTCCCTGTCAGGCAGGAAGGAAGTGATAAGGTAAGGGAACCAGGTTTACTACAGAAATTGCATCTCTTGTTAAGCAGAAGGAGGCTTATGTGTTGATGGGGCAAGATGGTTCAGATGAGGCGATGGAGAGTTACAGATCAGCTACGTAGGATTTAAAGAGGGTTAAGAAGAGCAAAGAGAGGACACGAGCAGTCTTTAGCAAATAGAATAAAGGAGAACCCTAAAGCTTTCTTCAGGTATGTGAAGAATAAAAGGATGACTAGGGTAGGAATAGGACCAGTCAAAGACAGAAGTGGGAAGTTGAGTGTGGACCCTGTGGAGATCGGAGAGGTGCTAAACGAACATTTCTCATCGGTTTTCACTCAGGAAAAGGAGAATATTGTAGAGGAGAAAAATGAGGCACGGGATATTAGACTAGAAAGAATGGAGGTTACGAACAGATGTTATCAATTCTAGAAGGAGTGAAAGTAGACAAGTCCCCTGGGCCAGATGGATTTATCCGAGGATTCTCTGGGAAGCCAGGGAGGAGATAGCAGAGCCTTTGGCTTTGATATTTGAGTTGTCATTGTCTACAGGTTTAGTACCAGAGGATTGGAGGATTGCAAATGTTGTGTCCTTGTTCAAGTAGGAAAGGTTTTGGAAAGGATTATATGAGTTAAGATTCATAATCATCTAGCAAGCAACAATTTGATTTCAGATAGTCAACATGGTTTCGTCAAGGATAGGTCGTGCCTCACAAACCTCATTGAGTTTTTTGAGAAGGTGACCAAGCAATTAGGTGAGGGTAGGACAGTTGATATGGTATACATGGAGAAAATGAGGACTGCAGATGCTGGAGATCAGAGCTGAAAAATGTGTTGCTGGAAAAGCACAGCAGGTCAGGCAGCATCCAAGGAGCAGGAGAATCGACGTTTCGGGCATAAACCCTTCTTCAGGATTCTTCAGGAATTTAAACAATCCTTAGATAAGCACATGGCTGATGATGGGATAGTGTAGGGGGACGAGCTGAGAATAGTTCACAGGTCAGCGCAACATCAAGGGCCGAAGGGCCTATTCTGCACTGTATTGTTCTATGTTGTATGTTCTATGAAACAGTGATCGCAATATGATTAAATATTACATTCAATTCAATGGAGGGAAGAGTGGGTCTACAACTCATATTTTAAACGTACATAAGGACAACAATGATGACAAGAAAGTACGGCTAGCTAAAATGAGCTGGCAAATTAGGTTAAGGGATAGATCAATGGAAATTTAAGGAGATATTTCAAGTACACAGAATAGATGCATTCCAACAAGAAACAAAAGTAAGTTGGGGTGGACCCACTACCTGTGTATAGGCACATCCAACTTGAACATCCTCTCAGTAAGCGCTATTCTTTCCCAATGCTAAATTTATAACTGTAGCTTGCCAATGCCCAGTCGGAGAAACATTACATACAATTAGACAAATACAGACAGGAGCCTTTCTTTACAACAAACAAAAGGGAACATAATCAAAACTAATAGAGGCCTTGAAAATGCAAATAAAATTTCACTGTCATAACCACAGAGTATTTTACACTCCACAATTTTACAGTCTGCTGGACCCAGGTCTCATCTCTTGTAAGTGAGCATAAGTAAAGTTTTTGCTTGTAGCACCTATTGTAACTGAACTGTGTCATAAACAATGACATCTTCTTCCTGTTCTGAAGACTATTCCCATTCCATCTGCATCAAGCACATCGCTTCATTGCTGCAATCGTGCAGAGTGCAGCATGCCATGATGGTATGACACACTCTGTCCAAACTTTACGAGACTGTCATCATCCCACTTGCACCCCCCCACCACCACCACCCATCCAAACTTGGTCCAAGTAGTGGTAGCCCATCCTCAACAGCACTCTGCTCTGCCCTGTCAGCGTGGACAGCATTAAACCTGTGTTCTGTGTCAGTCTGTGAGATTGTGCAATGGTGTTATGAACCATGGTCACATTGAAAATGGGTCCCCTCCTGCAGTAGGTTGTTTAATTGTCCAGAACTATCCACAACTGAATGTAGCAGGACTACAAAGCTGTTGATTATGGAATTGCTGAGTAATTCTGACAATGGCACAATGCTTGCAGGACTTGTCATGTAAGTAGTCTTGTTTGGTAGCTTCACCAGGTTAAACCTCAATTTGTGTTATGCCAGTTGTCATTGAGTCATAGAGATGTACTGCACGGAAACAGACCCTTCAGTCCAGTTCGTCCATGCCAACCAGATATCCTAAATTAATTTAGTCCCATTTGCCAACAATTGGCCATATCCCTCTAAACCCTTCCTATTCATGTACCCATCCAGATGCCTTTTAAATGTTGTCATTGTACCAACCTCCACCACTTCCTTTGGCAGCTCATTCTATACATGCACCACCCTCTGCGTGAAAAAGTTGCACCTTAGGTCTCTTTTATATCTTTCCCCTCTTACCCTAAACCTATGACCTCTAGTTCTGGACCCCCCCAGGGGAAGATCCTTGTCTACTTACCTGATCCATGCCCCTCATGATTTTATAAACTTCTATAAGGTCTCCCCTCAGACTTTGACGCTCCAGGAAAACAGCCCCAGTTTATTCAGGCTCTCCCTATAGCTCAACCCTACACCCTGGCAACATCCTTGTGAATCTTCTCTGAACCCTTTCAAGTTTCACAACACCCTTCCTTCAGGAAGGAAACCAGAATTGCACACAATGTTCCAAAAGTGGCCTAACCAATGCCCTGTACAACTGCAACATGACATCCCAAATCCTATACTCAGTGTTCTGATCAATAAAGGAAAGCATACCAAACACCTCCTTCAACAATCCTATCTACTTGCGACTCCACTTTCAAGGACCTTTGAGCCTGCACTCCAAGGTCTCTTTGTTCAGCAACACTTTCTAGGACCTTATCATTAAGTGTATAAATCCTTCCCTGATTTGCTTTTCCAAAATGCAGCATCTCACATTTATCTAAATTAAACTCCATTTGCCATTCCTCATGGCCCATTGTCCCATCTGATCAAGATCCCGTGTACTCTGAGGTAACCTTCTTCACTGTCCGCTGCACCTCCAATTTTGGTGTCATCTGCAAACTTACTGCTGCTTGTTGCATATCCTTCTGCCCTCTCCATTGAACCACAGATGATCTCCTGGCTTGCTGGTAATGGCTGCATGAGGGCTATGCCAGACTATGAGATTGCAGATTGTTGGAGTATGATTCTACTGCTGTTGATGACACACAGTGCCTCATGGATGCCAAGTCTTGAGTTTCTAGATATGATTAAAATTGATCACATTCAGCCTTTGATAGTGTCACACAACCAAATGGCGGGTATGCTCAATGTGAGGGGGAGACTTCATCTCCGTGAGGACTGTGTGGTGGTCACTTCTACTGATACTATCATGGACAGATGCATCTGCAGCCAGTGGATTGATAACAATGAGATAAAATGTGTTTTTCCCTCTTGGTTCCATCACCACCTGCCACAGATCTATATGGCAGCAGCGTATGGATCTTTAAGACTTGACCAGTTTGGTCAGTGGTGGTGTTGCTGAATTACTCTTGGTGATGGACGTGGAAATCCTCTATCCAGAGTAAATGCTGTGCCCTTGCCACCCTTTGCTTCTCCCAAGTGTTGTTAAACAGTATAGCACTGTGTCCCTATCTCTGTTGGCTCTGTAGTACCAGTCCATACCCATGGTTGATGTTGTCTGGGATATTGTGTGGAAGGTATATTTCTGAGTGTATAACTATGTCAGACAGGATGATTAACTAGGCTGTGAGATAGCTCTCCCAATATTACTTCGAGTTCCGAGACAATAGTGAGGAGGGCTTTAACTTTTTCTTTACAATGCCCAAGGCGATGCCAATGGTCTGTTGATTTCTTCCCCTCCATAGGCTTTTCAACAACTTGATACAACTCGGCCATTTCAAAGGGCAGTTCAGATGCAGCCACATTACTGTGAGTCTGGAATCCAGACCTAGTAGGGACAGCAGATTTCCTTCCCCAAAGAACACTAGTGATCCAGATGGGCTTTTACAACAGCTGTCAATGGTTTCATTTAATCTAGCTTCAGATTCCAGATTGCACAATCTGTCATGATGCATTGTAAAGTCATGTTCCAAGAGCATTAGCCTGGAACTTTAGATTTACTTGACAAAAACAAGACACCATTCACTCCTCTAATGTAATTTAAATCTAAATTAATTCTGTTGAGACTTTATCACCAAGGATTTAATAGTTGGGCCTTACTGTCTTGGCAATAAAGTTCACTGATGTGTCTTCTGTGTTTTCACTAAACAGCTTCAGCCCTAATATGCTACAAAAAATACTTACGGTCTACCGTGGACCCCGTGGAATCTGTAAAATGCAATGAGACTGAACAGTGTTACAAACAAGTTGGCTCCTTCCGTAAGTAGGAACAACGCTGCTGGGAGTGCAGACCAATTTCTCAAAACCCAGATTAAACTGATTGAATGTGCAGAGAAATTTGTCAAGAAAGTGGCCTAAGAATCTCCACAGTTTAAATCTTAGCATCTTGAGGTGTTAAATGGCATACTGAGATCCCATGTGGCCATGTCTGGGAGGATGCTACAGTGGATATAGGACAAGCAGGAAGCCTGATTTGCCCGTCACCCAAAGCAAGAGTCAGCCCATTTGCACATGCCTGATTGAGTGCTCCTCGTTCCCTGCTGTAATCTTGCTTTGTTTGAGTTCAGCCAGCAGCCTCATTGGGGCTGAATGGCCGATTTACTGTGCTGTTAATTCTAAGCTTTTGGCAGTGTTCTGAACATGTTTTCCTTATCCACAAATATGTGCTAAGTAAAGCAATTGGAAAGTCTACTTTCTTCTGTCACGATCATCAGATAGTGGCCAATATTTCTGATCCAACACTAAACTATTGGTTTGCCCAAGACAAGTTGGGGAGGTCAGGAGCAGTATTTATTCTGGGCATATCCTTCCTGCTAAATGGAAGTGATCCAAGGGTTCTATGTGTGGAAGCTGGCGGTGAATAGATTTGTTTCATCTGTGTAGGGATGTTTCTAAATCGTGCTGATCCACAATCTACTATCATGTGAACTTATGTAATTTTCTGTTTCTCTCTTCTCAGCCAAGTACACCTTTTATGTTAAAGGGTGCATAGCTTCCTCTTTGTGTGGCAAGGTCTTTACAAAAATAATTAGTGGAAATAGCGTGAACTTCAGAACGATTTGCTGTGCCACGGATTTGTGCAACGGAAGCTTGCAAATGGGACCATCGCTTGTGACAGGCTTCATGTTGATGTTCGGCTGGTGTCTATTGCATGTGTAAAGACTGGGCTTCTTGCTGCAGTGCTGGAGCTGAACAGACAGATTGCAATGCAAATGTACTCCTTCCTTCCTCACTTGTGGCAGCAGTAAGATCGGGCGTATTCCTGATTTTGGAAACAAACTAATCAAGGTAGACCAACAAAACAGGGATATAGCAATTCCACTATTGCTGTCTTTTTAAATAATATTTCAATTTCTGTGGTCCCTAGGTCACCCAACGAAATAAAGAAACTTGTTAGTGCAGGTGATAACAGCACATTCTAAGATCAAAGTGATTTGTTAGTACAATTGAGTGGTTGACTCAGTTGCTTCAAAAACATTAAGAACCAACCCTATTGGATAGGTTACAGGTGGAAAGTTGCCAGAAAGCCCAGAGGTTTCTATTGATTCCAATTTACCGACTCACACTGTTGCGTTTGGATGGATGGCCTCAGGGCCATATCGTAACCATGATATCGTCACATCCCAAGCTCTGCAAACATTCAGTTTTTTCATGTTCGCTAGCTACCAACGAACTTACTGGTTTCCCAACAGTGAAAACAGCCACCCTGTTTTCACAGCGAAGCTCCAGTCCACCTCACCAGTTTTACCCACTCAATTAAACAAATTGACAGGATAATCTCCTCAATCCTTCTGCCCCCCCCCCCTGTAGAAATGTGGAGGTTGGAGTACTGGCGTTACACACTGCCTTTACCCTCTCTTTCAGACTGCATGTAAAGCCAACTTCCACCTATGTTTAGAGTGTTATATTAAAATTCCTACTCTGACTATTCTGAGACGATTGTCACTACTAAGAGGGTTGTAACCCTTCCCAAATCCACCCTCACTGCCCTATTTTATTGGTCTCATCTAAAAACAGTTTCTGGCGGAGGTCACTGGCTGTCATCAGGAACAGGGATCTAGACAGGACTTTGCCTGGCCTAGGGATATGGGAATCACTAGGAGCCCCCAAGATGGACTCAGGTTAGCTAACTCAATGTGATGTTCAAAGAATTGAATCGGCGATTTTCACGCTGATGAGAGTTGTATTTAAAACAGTGAAATCTGCTACTAGCTGATAACTGAAAAGCTGTACATTTTCTTGCAATCTTACAAGTTAATTTTGCTGTTGAAATTTCAACATTCTTTTTGTTCTGATTTTAAATCCATTTAATAAAAATATGAAATGCTGTCCTTTGAGCAGTGTTGTTCTACATGTTGACATTTTAATATGAATTTTAAAACTTCTCAGCTGACAACAGCATTTGTTTTTGCCTTAATATTTACAGTGGATGTTTTCCTATTTGCATGCATTTTTGGAATTGACAACAATTACACTGTTGCAGACCATGGTAAAGAAAGAACTTCCTGTTCATAATTTTCATTCTTAATGTTCACGTTAGTTCACACAAGGGCTTGTGTCCATAACATGTAACTGGAACGTTTTTCTCAATTTTTCTCTTTGTGGAATCCAAAAAGATTCCAAAGCAAACATACTAGAAAGAATCCTATGGATGTCAGGTTCTTTGTTAGCAATACCAATAGAAGTCTAGGTACGTACTGCTACTATTCAATGACTTATTATGTGGAGAAAGTGAGCAATTTCAAGTGAAATAAAACAAAGAACTGCAGATACTGAAGATCTGAAACAAAAACAGAAAATACTGGAGAAACTCAGCAGGTTTAATAGTGTCTGTGGACGACCAGAGTTAATATCTTAATATGCAGGTTTTGAAGAAGGGTCACTGGACCTGAAACGTTAACACTCTCTCTCTCTCTCTTTCTCCACAGATGCTACCAGACCTGCTGAGTTTCTGCAGCAGTTTCTGTGCGTGTTTCAGATTTCCAGCACCCACACTATTTTGTCTTTGATTTGGCGGTGCCGGTGTTGGAGTGGGGTGAACAAAGTTAAAAATCATGCAACACCAGATTAGTGTCCAACAGGTTTATTTGGAAGCACTAGTTTTTGGAGCACTGCTCCTTCAACCACCTGTTGAAGGAGCAGCGCTCCGAAAACTGGTGCTTCCAAATAAACCTGTTGGATTATAACCTGGAGTTGTGTGTCTTTATTTCGGCATTCCTTTGCACCCACTTTATACAAAGCATATTCACTTTGATAGCTGTAGAACAAGATTCTGGGTTTTGCATCATTTTACAGGATTTCAAGATTAACTGCTTGCCCATGGACATAATTTTGTGCTCCTCCTTTCAGTGAAAGGTGATCCACCATGATGAGAAATGATCTTGGCTCAGTCGATCAGGGAGTTGAATCAGTGTGAATAAATGACATTGGGATAGTTATAATACTAACAGTAACCACTAAAAGTAGATTCTTAGGGATCTACAATACAGTCTATTTAATCAGCACCGATCAAAAGCAACCACTTAACTAATTATTGTAATCCCGAAGAGTTACCTTGTTAAACAGAGGATTAGCTAAGAAATATTAAAGCTTGTACAAAATGCAATGTAATAGCCATGCGAGACTTTAATCTTCACCCAAACTGGACCAAACAAGCAGGCACAGGTGATCTTGGAAGATGAAGTTTGTAAAACGCTTTTGTGACTTTTTGAAAGAGCAAGATGTTGTGGAACCAACTCAGTAAGAAACTGTTTTGGATCTTGTTGGGCAATGAGGCAGGATTAATTTGTAACCTCATTGTAAAAGATCAATTATAAGACAGGGAGAGAGTAACTAAAGCAATTATCGGTCTGTTTGAGGCAGGGAGAAGAGAAATTATTGTGGTGAATGATGTTGAATACTTTCAGCTGAATTTTAAATGTGGAGGGCTATGCTGCTCACCTTTCCACACACACACCCCCCCCTACAAAAAAAGGAGTTGGGTGGTTTATTAACAACCTCAGTTATTCTTTATACAAACTGCTTGGAAAGCTGACATTTTCAACGCACAAGCTCCTCAAGGGGAAGGGGTGGCAGAGAGAAAATGGGGAGCCTCAGAGCAGTTGTTAGCAGAATTCTGGATTTTGCTCTCAATCAATGGTGGATCAGACTCGAAGGGCCGAATGCCCAACTCTTATGTTTCTACACCTTTCCGCCTCCCTCTTGCTCCCCAATCCTGCACTGTTCAAGGTAACATTCAGATATCCCTGTTCTCAGTCTGTGTTTGATTTACTCAGTGAATCAGGAAACAAGCAAACTGGCTGGTGCTCTTTACTCCCCGTTGATGGCAAGTTTATGCAATAGCAGGAAGTGTGACAGCAGTTCCTTTTGTTAACAAGAAGTTAGATTTTTAACGAGTAACAGGCGAAGGACTGGAAAATAGTGCTGAGGCCAAGATGAGATCATGGGGAAGGGAGTGGCGGTATTGAGTTGGCAGACCAGGCTGGACGGGCTGAATATCCTCCTAGTCTTGTTTTCCTTTCACGTCTTTGCTGGTGACTTTGGCAGAAATACGCAAAGCGGTTGGCGTTGTGCTAGGGAAGATGGAAAGTAGGCCATCGTCCACTTTGCAGTAAAGCCCAAGGCAGCACTGTCCCACGATGATCTTGCAGAGTATCTCTGTTTATTTCACAGCCTATCGACACATTGTTTTGATGACTGTGATATTCCGTGGGGCCCAGGCACTAGGTGGGGCTGTAAAGTCAATTGGAATTTCTGTTTTCTGGGACAGAGTCTGATGATTTAAGGAGGAAGGTATGTTTGCCTGTTTGGTTTAGTCCTGCAGCCCAACTGGCAGCTTGACTTAAAACATACGTGTCTGTGTGGGTTTTCTCCGGGTGCTCCGGTTTCCTCCCACAGTCCAAAGATGTGCAGGTTATTAGGTGAATTGGCCATGCTAAATTGCCCATAGTGTTAGGTAAAGGGGTACATGTAGGGTGGGTTGCGCTTCGGCAAGTCGGTGTGAACTTGTTGGGCCGAATGGTCTGTTTCCACACTGTAAGTAATCTAATCTAATCATACTGATCTTGAGGGGGAGGGGGGGGGGGGGGGTGCAGAAACACCGCTTTCTTTATTTGGGAGCTGATAGCCTGGCTGTTTCCCTCTCTATTGGCTGCTTCAAATTGACCACAGCCTGAAGCAATTTAAATTTAACTCTGAGGCAGAGGAGATTTGTGAGCTTTACTCACTGGAAGAGAATTTTGGGACAGATGGTGGAGATGGGGAGTGGAGCTAACACAGAAGGGTGTGAAAGTGAGGGGAGCCACTAAAGTGACCCTGGTTTTGCATGTACTACCCTGCCCAGCTTGAATACCCATTGAAGATGGCAACAACAATCGTTTGGAGTAAGTGAACACTGCGGATGCTGGAGATCAGAGTCGAGAGTGTGTTGCTGGAAAAGCACAGCAGCTCAGGCAGCATCCGAGGGGCAGGAGAGTCGACATTTCAGGCATCAGCCCCTGATGAAGGGCTTATACCCGAAACATTGATTCTCCTGCTCCTCGGATGCTGCCTGACCTGCTGTGCTTTTCCAGTAACAATAGTTTGCATTTATATAGTGCATTGATGATGGGAACACAATCCTCCCTGGAGCAGCATCAAATCAACGTTGACACACACAGTAATTTGAAGATGGGCCTTGTTTACAGATGAAAACCTGTTTTTTTCCCCTCCAAGTGCAACTATTTTTACCCACAATTCAGCAATAGCCAAGGGGTAACGGAGATAATGTTAGTGCGTGTAATGGTTGTAGAGGAAGTGGAGACAGAGGATTGAATTGGATGATCTACCACCACCCTATTGAATGGTGGAGCAGGCTCAAAGGGCTGAATGGCCTTCTCCTGTTTTCTATGTCACTGAACTCCTCATGCAGAGTCTTAGGACTAATGCCCTACTGACAGGCTCAAATTCCACACAGCAGCAGTGGAATTTGGATTAATTTAATAAATCTGGGATTGTAAACTAGTCTCAGTGCTGGTGACCATGAAACTGTCAATCAGGGAGGGAAATCTGTCGTCCTTACCCAGGTCTGGCCTACACGTGACTCCAGACCCACAGCAATGCAGTCGACTCCTGACTGCCCTCGGAAATGACCGAGCCCACAGACCTGGGTTCAATTACACCCTCAGGCGACTGAATGTATGGCCTTTCTCCCTGTTCCTGCGTGGGTTTCCTCTGGCTACTCCGGTTTCATCCCCCAGTCCAGGTGCAGGTTCGGGTGGATCGTCCACAGTGTCCAGGGATGTGCAGGCTAGGCTGATTAGCCACTGGGAATGCAGGGATATGGTAGGGGATAGGTCTGGGTGGTATCCTGTTCAAAGGGTTGCTGTGGACCTGTTGGGCCGAATGGCCTGATTCCACATTCTAGAGTTTCTATGATTCTATGAAGTCACTCAGTTCAGTAGGCTAATTATGGGCAAGTCAAAAATGTTGGTCTTGTAAGTGATACCAATATTCCATAGTAAAATAACAAATACAATGTTTAGATGATCACAGACGTTCCCCTCCGAGCCCCTCCCCATCCCGACTTGGAAATATATCGGCCGTTCCTTCAGTGTGGCTGGGTCCCAATCCTGGAATTCCCTCCCTAAGGGACGTTGTAGGTCTACCCACAGCACATGGACTGCAGTGGTTCAAGAAGGCAGCTCACCCCCACCTTCTCAAGGGGGGGGCAACTAGGGACAGGGGCAGGAAATGCAGCTCACCCCCACCTTCTCAAGGGGGGCAACTAGGGACAGGGGCAGTAAATGCAGCTCACCCCCACCTTCTCAAGGGGGGCAACTAGGGACAGGGGCAGTAAATGCTGGGCTCAGCCAGTGATGCCTAAATTCCCAAAATAATTCTTATTGTAAAGCATAGAGATCTCGGAGGAATCTCAGGCCAGGACAGAGATGGGGACTTTGGGAAAGGGAGGGGTGTCTCTGGTGGAGGTTGATTGTTTGGGACCATTCCCCCTCCATCTCAGTGGAGACAGAGTCACAAAATGCTGGAGAATCTCAGTGAGTCTGAAGAGAGAGAGAGAGAAACAAGGGTTAATGTTTCCAATCCGGTCAGCCACCATCCTAGTTGCTTGCACCCTGCCCCAACACTGCCTGACCCACTGAGTTTCTCCAGCACTCTCTCTGGTTCTGGTTCAGATGTCTACCATCCCAGAGTCTGTGTTTTATTTTAGTGTCACATGGAGGAAGAGTCTGGATCAGGTCAAAAAGAACTGGTCCCTCATCCAATTGGGTAACAAGAGTCGATCCCTCCTATTACTACTGGGTAATGAAGAGCCGCTCCTTCATCCTATTGGTGGAAGTGAAGGTGATTCCGATGTGGGGGTCAGACCAAGAAGGAATGATTGGAGGGGTCAGGAGATGGGATCATGTGATGAGCAGAGAGGGGAAGAAGCAGTGGGTGGGGAAGGACAGGGGAGGGGAAACACAGGAGGGAATGGAGGAGGTGGAAGGGAAAGGGAAAAGAGAAGGGGAAAGACAGGGGAGGGAAGTGGAGGAATTAGAAGGGAAGGAGGAAAAGAGGAGTAAATAGAGAGGAGGGGAGAGAAGGAATGGGGAGGGGGGAAGAGGAGGGGAAGAAAGAGGATGGAGGGATGGAGAGGAGGGGAGAGCGGAAAGGATGTGGAGAGGAAGGGAAGAGGAAGGGGGAGGGAAAGGAAGAGGAAGAGGAAGGGGAGGGTAGGGAAGAGGAGGGAAAAGAAGAGGAGTGAGGGGAGGAGCAAGTGGGAGGAAGAGGAGGGCAAGGGAGGTGGGGAAAGGAAGGAAGGAGGGAAGATGAGGAGAGAGTCTGCTGTGTTTGTAGCTCTGCTGAACGCCTGCACCGCAGGGCAGTGTGGGGGGGGTGGGGAGGGATTTGACATGATGTCAGAATGATGAGTGTCTGAGTTCCCTATGGGAACGAGGCCAGGCCTAAGGTTGGGGGTTGTGTGGCCAGATCCCAAATGGGTGTCACTGACTGGGGCTGAGCTCACCAGACACTAACTCTGTCTCATTAAAGACTCACCAGCAGATTCAAGGACCCACCTCAATGAAAGGCTTATTGTATCCCAGAAAGCTGAGATGGCAGCAGTGTCATCACAGTTTTGTTCTGTCTTGCAGACAGAAAGAACTAATTATCCTGTCTATCTCTCTCTTTCTTTCTCTGTCCTGCCCCAAGAGTCTCTGATCTTTACGGAAAGATGAACGCCATTTGACTCATCATCATAACAACATCAATCTGACTCTATGCCAATCCCACTTTCCAGATCTTTGGCCCTTGGCTCACGAGGCTACGTCAGTGCAGGCGAATATTTAAAGACTGAAGGAGTGTCACAGGACTCGAAACTCAATTTGTCTCTCCACAGACTAGAATCTACAAGATTAGAATTCCGACTGTGCTAGTTCTGCTGAGTTTCTCCAGTGCTTTCTCTCTCTCTCTCTCTCTGGGCTTGAGATTTCCAGCCTCTGCAGGATTTTCCTTTGATCTAAGCACAGCTGAAATATTATGAGAGTTTCTGACACTGCCACCCTTTGTGGTAGCAGGTTCCAGACTCTCACCATCCTCAGAAGGAGACATCTCCTCAACACTTACCCTGAACCTTCTATCTTTTGCCTTCAATCGATACCCCCTGGTCATTACCCCCTTCACTAATGGGAACATAATGTGTCTCTCTCTGTCCTCATCCCTCATTATCTCCCACATGTCCCATAGAAATCTATAGAATCCCTAGAGTGCAGAAACACCGACCCTCCAAAGACCAAGTAAGCCCTGTAGGTAATAGGAACGGGGGTAGGCCATTTTTCCCCTCACACCTGCATGGTTGACCCAACATTCTTCACATCCACTTTCTTCCACTTTCCCTTGACTCCCAGACTTATTGGGAATCTCTCAGCCTTCAATATCCACAAGGGCTCTGCCACCTCTCCCCCCCCCCCCACCACCACCCCCAACAGCTCTCTGTGGCTAGGCATTCCCAAGAGTGAAAATCCTCTGAGAGAAGGAATTCCGTCTCCTAATCTCTGGGACTGTGCACGGGATCCCACGAAACAAGGCTAAACTGAGTGGGATGGTGTGCAGGATCCCAGAGAACAATCTTATAGAAACGTATAAACTTATGAAAGGGATAGATAGGTAGAGGCAGGCAAGTTGTTTCTGCTGGTGGGTGAGACTAGGACTGGGGGGGGCACAGCCTGAAGATTAGGGGGAGTAGATTTAGGACAGAGATGAGGAGGAACTGCTTTTCCGAGAGCGTGGTGGATTTATGGAATTCTCTGCCCAAAGAAGCAGTAGAGCAGCTTCATTAAATATATTCAAGACACAGTTGGATGGAATTCCACGGTAGGGGAATTAAGGGTTATGGGGATAATACAGGTAGGAGGAGCTGGGACAATGGATAGATCAGCCATGATCTCAGTGAATGATATTCAGATTCAATGAGCCAAATGGCCTATTCCTGCTTCTATTACTATGACACAAGGCTAAACCAAGCAGGACTGTGCGCAAGATCCCAGGGAACAAGGCCTACCAAGTGGGATTGTGTGTGGGATCCCAGGAAAGGTTCCAGGCTGAAATTCTCAATTAGGAATTCCTGATTCTTGCCTGAAACGTCGATTCTTCTGCTCCTCGGATGCTTCCTGACCTGCTGTGCTTTTCTAGCACCCCACTCTTGACTCAACTCCAACATCTGCGGTCCTCACTTTCCCCCAGAGAGTGGCGAGTCTGTGGAATTCACAGCCACAGAGGGGTTGGGGAAAGATGTTTTCATATAGTTCTTGAGGCTAAAGGGATCAAAGGGTTTGTGGGAGAAAGTGGGAACGGGAGACTGACTTGGATGATCAGCCATGATCATATTGAGTGGGGAAACAGGCTGGAAGGGCCGAACGGCCTACTCCTGCTCCTAGTTGCTATGTTTCCATCACTGTCTGTGAGACCAATACCCGGTAGATCCCAGCTTGGAATCTGTTCAATGCTGGAGCAGCCCTCGCAAAGAGAGAGAGAGAATCCCAAAGACCTTCGACTCGAGGAGAGAAGAAATCTCTCCTCACCTCCATCCAAACTGACAGGCCCCTCAGGTTTTATTGAACCTGACCCAGTGAATCCCAGGTCCGGGCCTGCTCTGACAGCTGTGGCCGGGGGTGGGGAGTTGGGGGATAGCGGGGAACACTTGCTGTGAAAGATCTAACGCCTCTATTCTGAAGTAGATCACTGAAACAGATGTTCTTGAACCTGCTCCCATTGTGAACGGATCAATGACTACATGTCGGACAGCTCCACAATCCTTCACTTCAGCAGCTCTTCAGGGGCAAGTTCGCAGTCGCAAGAGGCGCTGCATCAATGCAAATCTGCCTTCCTGACACTCCCTCGCTTTTTCCCCACAAATTTCATCCGTTGAGTGTTTCCCTTCCTTGCTTCCAGAGGAACAATTGTGTTCCCAGTCCCTAATGGCAGGTTCAATTGGATCCTTAAACCTTCCCTCACGTAGCGTTTGGATTTCTCCAGGGTTGTTTTATTAACGTGTGTTTCTCTAGTTACCCAGCCGGTCACCGCTGGAAACAGCCGGCATATAGAGGGGCTGGCGCTGAAGTTAGCCTGATACCCCGAAGGGTTTGTATCAGGCAGCAGTTCTGGCTGAGAGTGAGAGTGGGTATATCAGCGACAGCTAAAACCGAGGAGTCATCCTGCTGCAGCGACAGCCATAGGTTGTTTGTGTTCATCAGCATGGAACAGGAGGGCAAACAGAGGCCATTCATCCCATCCAGCCTGCACCACCATCCAACCCCACTACCCTGCCTCTTCCGCCTAACTCTCGATTCCCCTCCTCCCTGATTAAACAGCTCTCTGTGGTAAAGAATTCCACAGATTGGATGCAGCCAGGCTGGTCATTGGGAAGATCCTTCCTGTGTTTTACCCTGCCCAGTCCCTGTCAGAATTTTCTGTGAGATTTCCCCCTCATTCTTCTGAACTCCGGTGAATATAATCCTAACCCAATCGGGTCTCCCTGCATCCGTCAGTCCTGCCATCCCGGGGATCAGTCTGGGGAACCTTTGCTGCAATCCCTCCATCACCAGAACATCCTTCTCTGGATAAGGAGATCCAATCAGCCCCCACAGTCCTCCCGGTGTGGTCTTACCAAGGCCCTGCCCAGTTCCAGTGAGATATCCCTGCTCCTGTGCTCCAACCCTCTCACTCTCGAGGCTAACAGCCCATTTCCCTTCTTCACCTCCTGCTGTTCCTGCAATGTTTACTCTCAGCGACTGGTGTACAGGGACGCCCAGGTCTCACTGCACCTCCCCCTTTCCCAATCTCGCACCATTTCAGACAATAACCCACCTTGTTTTCACTCCCGGTAACCTCCCATTGATCCATCTACGAAAGGAAAAGGAGAGTGAGGAAAATGCGTTTGAAGCCTTAGATCAGCTATGATTGTACCGAATGGTGGAGCAGGCTAGATGGGCTGAATGGCCCACTCCTGTTTCTCCCGTTCTGGTAATGAATGTCCTGAGGTGGGATTTGAACCTGCAAATGTCTGGCTCGGAGATTGCCGACTGACACCTGGAGAGTGGGATTTTTTTAATTTCAAAAATATACTTTATTCATAAAATAATTTGATGGTCTGTGTGGTTGGTCATGCCATGCACAGGTAAACATTTGTATACAGAGATCACAATTTATCATTTGTATATACAGGTCTGTACGTTTATCAATCATATGTCCATATATTTAGCCGAGGCGTCAGCAGAACCCAAAGACTGAGTGGGCCCCCTGTTCTTCTTTAGGCAGGCAGATGTTACACGGTGGTCTTTCCCCACCGCACCTTGGCGGCAGCTGGCCCAAGCTTCAGCGCGTCCCTCAACACGTAGTCCTGGACCTTGGAATGTGCCAGTCTGCAACACTCAGTCAGGGTCAGCACCTTCAGCTGGAAGGTCGACAGGTTTCGGACCGCTCAGAGAGCGTCACCCGGAGAGTGGGATTAACTGGGTGGCACTTTCAGGGAGGCTAGGATGGGAATGAATGGGACCAATACCGAATCTGGTGTCTGGGATGAACCTCTTCCTGTTCAGATTGACAGCTTGCAGATTTTTTATCGCTGTGAATCTTTTCAGTTCCAGGACATTTGAAACAGTCGGACTTGAATTTTGGGAAGGTGTGAGAGAACTTGCATTGAAGTCTAACTCGCCTGATTTGGGTCTTTATCATGAGTCTCCAGTGTAGCTGTGCAAGTGGTCCTACAAACAAACTCACATTCACCTTCCAATCTAACAGGCTTCCCAGCTCTACATTATCTTACGTTCCAAAAGGGAGGTGTGTATTTTATATCGCCCACCTCCTCACGACATCATTCAGAACATGAATTTAATTATCTTACCCAGTTCCCAACAGGGCCAGTCATAACTCTCTTTCTCCATTGGACTTAAAATACATTTTAAAAATCCATTGGCCCATGTTCCATCAACTATTGCTAAATTGTCGATTTATTGGTCAAGTATTGAAGGACTGGATTGTGACATGAAAATATAACCTCCCAAATAAACCAAAAACATGCACAAACAGAGACCAGGTCGAGAGGAAATGTAGATTTCTGTCTACGGAGGTTCAGTTTTTTTGAAAACCAAACGTGTTTGGCCAATAGGTGTTAGTTCTTGGGGGGGGGGGGGGGTGCGGGATGGGAGGGGGCGTGGTTGGAGTATGAGAGTAGGCAAGTCTTCTTGCAGCTGTACAAGGTGCTGGGGAGACCACATCTGGAGTACTCTGAGCAGCTTCGGTTCTCTGTTATTTCAGGAAAGGTTTCATTTCATTGGAGACACTTCACAGAAGGTTCACTGGGATGGAGAGATTGTCTTAAGAGCAAAGGCTGAACAGGTTGGGACTCTACCCACTGGAGATTAGAGGAATGAGAGGTGATCTCAATGTAACATATTGGCACTTGACAGGGTCAGCGCTGAGGGGGTGTTCCCCTCCCATCCCACTGTCATGGGAGAGTCAAGGGACAGAGAGCATAGTCTCAGAATAAAGGGGCAGCCAATTGGGACGGAGATGGGATGGAGTTCCTTCTCTTGGGGGGTTGTGGGTCATTACACTTCCTTGCCACAGAGAGAGAGGTGTGGGGGCAGAGATCACGTGTATATTGAAGGCTGACATTCAGCGATTCTCCAGCAGTCGTGCAATGGGAGTTGGGGGAGGGGGGAGGAAGGTAGATGTGAGGAATGTCAGATCGGCCACAATCCCATGCAAGGGCGGAGCAAGCTCGAGGGGCTCGATATCCTGCTGCTATCCCGATTTCTTATGGTCTTAGCAGAATATGAAAACGATTGGGATGTACACACTGCTCTAGGTGTGATGTTCTGTATACAGGGGATTGGGATGTACACACTGCTCTAGGTGTGATGTTCTGTACACAGGGGATTGGGGTGTACACACTGCTCTAGGTGTGATGTTCTGTATACAGGGGATTGGGATGTACACACTGCTCTAGGTGTAATGTTCTGTACACAGGGGATTGGGGTGTACACACTGCTGTAGGTGTGATGTTCTGTATACAGGGGATTGGGGTGTACACATTGCTGTAGGTGTGATGTTCTGTACACAGGGGATTGGGGTGTACACACTGCTGTAGGTGTGATGTTCTGTATACAGGGGATTGGGGTGTACACATTGCTGTAGGTGTGATGTTCTGTACACAGGGGATTGGGGTGTACACACTGCTCTAGGTGTAATGTTCTGTACACAGGGGATTGGGGTGTACACACTGCTGTAGGTGTGATGTTCTGTATACAGGGGATTGGGGTGTACACATTGCTGTAGGTGTGATGTTCTGTACACAGGGGATTGGGGTGTACACACTGCTCTAGGTGTAATGTTCTGTACACAGGGGATTGGGATGTACACACTGCTCTAGGTGTGATGTTGTGTACACAGGGGATTGGGGTGTACACACTGCTCTAGGTGTGATGTTCTGTACACAGGGGATTGGGGTGTACACACTGCTCTAGGTGTGATGTTCTGTACACAGGGGATTGGGGTGTACACACTGCTCTAGGTGTGATGTTCTGTACACAGGGGATTGGGGTGTACACACTGCTGTAGGTGTGATGTTCTGCACACAGGGGATTGGGGTGTACACACTGCTGTAGGTGTGATGTTCTGTACACAGGGGATTGGGGTGTACACACTGCTCTAGGTGTGATGTTCTGTACACAGGGGATTGGGGTGTGCACACTGCTCTAGGTGTGATGTTCTGTACACAGGGGATTGGGGTGTACACACTGCTGTAGGTGTGATGTTCTGTACACAGGGGATTGGGATGTACACACTGCTGTAGGTGTGATGTTCTGTACACAGGGGATTGGGGTGTACACACTGCTCTAGGTGTGATGTTCTGTACACAGGGGATTGGGGTGTACACACTGCTCTAGGTGTGATGTTCTGTACACAGGGGATTGGGGTGTACACACTGCTCTAGGTGTGATGTTCTGTACACAGGGGATTGGGGTGTACACACTGCTTAGGTGTGATGTTGTGTACACAGGGGATTGGGGTGTACACACTGCTGTAGGTGTGATGTTCTGTACACAGGGGATTGGGGTGTGCACACTGCTCTAGGTGTGATGATCTGTACACAGGGGATTGGGGTGTACACACTGCTCTAGGTGTGATGTTCTGTACACAGGGGATTGGGGTGTACACACTGCTGTAGGTGTGATGTTCTGTACACAGGGGATTGGGGTGTACACACTGCTCTAGGTGTGATGTCTGTACACAGGGGATTGGGGTGTACACACTGCTCTAGGTGTGATGTTCTGTACACAGGGGATTGGGGTGTACACACTGCTGTAGGTGTGATGTTCTGTACACAGGGGATTGGGGTGTACACACTGCTCTAGGTGTGATGTCTGTACACAGGGGATTGGGGTGTACACACTGCTGTAGGTGTGATGTTCTGTACACAGGGGATTGGGGTGTACACACTGCTGTAGGTGTGATGTTCTGTACACAGGGGATTAGGGTGTACACACTGCTGTAGGTGTGATGTTCTGTACACAGGGGATTAGGGTGTACACACTGCTGTAGGTGTGATGTTCTGTACACAGGAGATTGGGGTGTACACACTGCTGTAGGTGTGATGTTCTGTACACAGGGGATTGGGGTGTACACACTGCTGTAGGTGTGATGTTGTGTACACAGGGGATTGGGGTGTACACACTGCTCTAGGTGTGATGTTCTGCACACAGAGATGTCACCAAGTCTAAGCAGATGGGTCTGGGATTGTTGCAGTTGCAGTTTGTTCTGTGAGGATCGTGTGTGGAATTTGTCTACTTGGTGCCCATGAGCTGTATCTGATTTGAAAGTGGAAGATTGCTCCTCGTGCCACACTGGGCCCCATCATCTGAGGTTTTGCAGTAACTGCCGAGCTGAGCGGGGAAGCTCTTTCCTGGCCTCTCACACCTACACAAAAAAAAAATCAAACAATGCCCAGAGCTGAAACTCTAACCTGGGCAGCCTTGGCAGGGAGCTCCTCAGCAAGCAAGCATCTCAAACAAACATTTCCTCAAATATCTTTATCAACCATAATGTCCTAATATTTCTGCATTGATCCCCTTTAAAAAAAAACAAGGTCTCCACGACTCCTTCATATAATTTCCATGAAAACGCTGACATGTGAATCTATAAACAGCAGGTTTGTGAAGTGTCACAGGTCAGACAGCATCCAAGGAGCAGAGAAGCCAATGTTTTGGGCCGAGAGCTGGAAGCTTTCAGCCCGGACCGTTGACATTGGTGGTGACCTTTTCCAGTCTGTGTGCGCTGGGTTCCAGCATCTGCCGTCCTCGCTGTCCCACCGTGTGTTCGAACCAGCAGGAGAAACCTGGATTTCACAAGTTGCTATCCACGCTGCCCGACTATGGGGTATTGGGCAGCTTTTGTTACCCATCCCTATTTGCCCCTTGAACTGAATGACACTTTGAGTGATTTCCCGGGGCCGTGAAGAGCCAATCCCAGCACTGTGGGGTCTTCGAAGGGTCGGTGTGGACTTGATGGACTGAACGGCCCGCTTCTACGCTGTAGGGATTCGATGAAAAAGGCCATTCAGCCCATCGAGTCTGTGTTATCCTCTCAACTGTCTCAGAATCCCAATGGGCATGTGTTCAAACTCTCATATCGGACCGTCCCTCCATTCCTGGTGGTCCATGCCCCAGGAAACCTGGGCACAAAGCCAAAGGGTAGTGCCTGTTGCCCCCAGCGAGGTGGGGTGAGACTGCAGGAGAGTCTGTAGGCCCCAGTGAGGTGAGGTGAGGCTGCGGGAGTATCTGTAGGCCCCAGCGAGGTGGGGTGAGACTGCAGGAGAGTCTGTAGGCCCCAGTGAGGTGAGGTGAGGCTGCGGGAGTGTCTGTAGGCCCCAGTGAGGTGAGGTGAGGCTGCAAGAGTATCTGTAGGCCCCAGTGAGGTGGGGTGAGGCTGCGGGAGTGTCTGTAGGCCCCAGTGAGGTGAGGTGAGGCTGCGGGAGTATCTGTAGGCCCCAGTGAGGTGAGGTGAGGCTGCGGGAGTGTCTGTAGGCCCCAGCGAGGTGAGGTGAGGCTGCGGGAGTGCCTGTAGGCCCCAGCGAGTAGGGTGAGGCTGCGGGAGTGCCTGT